>NC_141767.1:64786683-65087890 GCF_051362555.1 Lingula anatina | reverse complement strand
GATTTTTTTGTCTATAGCTACTTATATTTGTCTGATCTTACCATCCAATATTTCATCTGCTTGCAGTCAGACTTCATCAGGGAATGAGGTTGTGACAGGTATGACAACCTGTCACTCCCTCTGGTGTGCTATTTGGTCAGATACTAGGATGCCTCTGCTATTTGGTCAGATCCCCCCCCCCCCCCCCCCCCCCTTTGCCTGCCCCTCCCTTAGGAGTGGTAGGTAGAGGTTGGGTAGCTCAGTCCCATTATTCCGATTCAACTTGGCCCCATGTAAGCGGATGTTAATTGCTTCAAGAACTTTCCGGTGTAGATCTCGTGGATCTCTTTCCAAGATTTTTATGTCCTCTGTAGTTGTTGATGTTATACAATGCCCTGTCTGTTCCTGGTGTTGGCTGAGGGCAGATTTTTTATCATGTTTTTTGATGGATTTTTGATGTTCAGCGATGTTAAGGAACGTCCTGTCTCTCCGATGTATTTCTCTCCACACACCTGACACTCACACTGGTATACAACTCCACACTGTTCTCCAGGGTCTATTTTGTCCTTTGGGGATACTAGGATGCCTCTTAATGTCTGTCCTGCCTTATGGTGTAATTGGCAGGCAAGGGGGGGGGAGGGGGGTATCTGACCAAATAGCACACCAGAGGGAGTGACAGGTTGTCATACCTGTCACAACCTCATTCCCTGATGAAGTCTGACTGCAAGCAGATGAAATATTGGATGGTAAGATCAGACAAATATAAGTAGCTATAGACAAAATAATCTTCACAAGTCTATTACAATAACATAGCTAATGAAACTGTTCTACATTATTTCACTGAATTTATACAGTAGAAGCATCATCAAAAATGGTCTGCAGCAAATTTGGAACTATTTAGTCAGAGTATGTGATGTTACAATCAATATCATTAAGTTTCAACAAAAGAACGCGGAATAGTTATGACTGTATGTGCAGTTTAGGGCATTTTCATTTTCAGTGTAATTTTTCCATGCAACATGTGTTGATACTCTATGAAAGTGTGATTCAGGAATTCTTTTCAACAGCTTTATAACTAACAATCAATACACGTTTTATACTGCTAATCACGATGTTCCCAAAGCAAACACTTGAATATATTTTAGAATAAATAAACGCTAATCCATAAATATATGTGTTGCGTTTCTAACTGTTATGGGCAATACAAACAAAAGTTTGATTAAAAATATATGAAAATTCACGGACTGTGACTCGAATGAAGGGTTGCAAAAAACTTTCCCAAAAGCGTGTATAGGGAAGACAGTCTGAAAAATAAAATTCCTGTATTGAGTTTAATACGTGTCATCAAAAAACATATTCCGTCACCTTGTTAATTTCCATTCTACATACATGTAAGCCCTATGTATCCCATTTTGTGTGTAAGTGGACACACTGTATTCTTAAATCTGCTAGTTTCACAGTTCAATCAATTTTTGCTCACTGATTTAAGAGAAGCACGCCAGAATGTTACCGTCTTTCACATCTTCGTCCAGAGAACCCAATCAAACATCGGCATTGATACTTTGAACCTATACCATTGTAACATGTTCCACCATTTAAACACGGATTAACCCTGCAGGTGTCTCCTAAAATACATTTTTATAAATGTACATATGCAAATAAGTAAAACAATATAAAGCTGGTCATAATTTACTGCTATGTGCACGATTATGAGCCACGTAATTTACTATAATACTTCACTCTATCTTTACGGCAAGCACATGCCAACTGATGTGTTCATATGCACTGTACATGCAGTATTTACCGCAAAGGGGGGGGGGGGGGGGGGGTAGGGCACTCTGCTGTTAGGCCTTTTCACTTCGAGCGGTATACTTTACTGGACCAGTCGACTTTGTCACCTGCCAACGGGTAATTTTAATTTAAATTAATTACGCTGCATGGGATTTTACTTCCTTGCAAAAGTTCTCCACAAGTTCATATTGGTCTTCGCGAGCGCAGGTGCTAGATTAAGGTGACTGTCTTGCCTAAAAGCCAGACTAAAACTTTGTCAATACTGTATCTCATTAAAGCGGACGTCCGATCCAGTTAAGTAAACTTTTCGATATTAAAAGGCACTCGATTTGAAAAGGTCCCTAAAACTGGCTGTAGGTCTATTGTTTTTTGACTGAAATTGTTTAATTCCAAAATAGTAGGGACCTATCTTTAAATCTATCCAACTTTTCAGGACTTACGGCAAACGGCTACTCACGAAATTGGCATTCTGGCCCACCCCAGCCTTTAGCACATGCGCATTTGGCACTTCCTTCCACTTCCAAACAAGTGGCTCCATGTCGACATGAAACATTATCACACGATGCCATACCTTGATATAGAGCGAATGAAACAATATCTTGTTACAATTAGATGTTTCAACTACCTTTTCAGTCCATTTGAACTTAAAACGTGAAATGTGAAATTGCAGCTCAATTATTTGGAACCGATCACGATTGGTATACCGACTAATTAGATTTCATTGCTTAAAACGATTTTTTGTCCAAGGGCATTATAATAAAATTAAATTATTAAGAAAAAGTAAATTAAAACTTAAATTGAAAAACTCTATGGAAAGCTAAATTATACTGACAAACTAGGCTTTCGCATGAAAATAATACTTGCAATGACACAATACCGGATAGATAGGCCTACCTTACCCACGCAACAAATGCATGTGACCACACTTTAGAAACGATGTTGACCATCTCGATAGATTTGTGGCAAGTTACCTACCTGCACGGCACTGGTAACCAATGGGCGCTTTGTCTCGACATGTAACTTTCAGCGTTGGAATGAGTTTTTGACGACGTCTATTCTTTCTTGGTGTGACGAAATATCCTTCAAACAAGTCATGCTCCAATTCTAAGAAAGCACTGTCTCTGCTTAACTTTGAAATCAGTGTTGAGATATTGGTAAAATGTTGGTTCTGTTCATCATACGTAGTCAAGTCCTCGAGGCTACGAAATGCCACTACGAATGAGTTTGGCTGACAAATGATTATGGTGTCTCCAAACTCGCATGGTGGGCTTACACAAAGAGGCTGTAGAGACTGCTTGAAGAATGTTTCCCTAAACATGGTCTTTATGTCAGTCTGGAAATTTGTAGAGTTTGGACAAGGTTCTGGATACGTAACTGTATATCCCAACTCGGCTGTCTTGGGAAAACGTGTTGCTGAAAGAAAATGGTAGATACTAAAATGCGCTTTAGTTAAAGGCAACTCAAGAAAAGAACGACATAAAATCTGAGTTCAGTTCCCTGTCAAACTGAGAAGCAGAATAATTTTAATTATTTATTATTAAAATGCCTGATACACATATAGCACGTCCATTTGCTCTCTTTCACGCCATGATATAGCTCAAATTGGAAAGACACTGTGTACACCGGATGAAAATACTCACATGTAACAGTCATTGAAAACCCTTTCTTGCTTATTGTAGAATCCGCCACAAAATAAATATCCACAGCGTCATCTATCAAACGGTAGGTAATCAGTACCACACGCTCGCAGCTCTGTAGTCTGGTTTTTCTTGAATAAAAATGCATATTAAGACAATAGGCCTATTCGTTGAGTTACATGTACTATTATGCCAAAACAAAATCCGTCTTAATTATGAAAAGCACACATGAAAAACTGCAGTACTAAACAAGGTGAGTATACTCACATTCGATTTTATTTCGAGGTAGTCGTAACGACAGTTGACTGATGACTCTAGAGCAATCTCGGTAACGTAAGCAACCAGATGGTCACCAGGTAAAGGCTGAACAATCCACTTGCATCTGACGTTATAAGGGTAGTCACGTGGGAAATGTGGTGACGTCAGCTTAAAAGGTACTTCACTTCCGGTTAGATAACCGCCACATATGGCTGAAATAATATTGAAAAATTATTTAAGATTAATTTAACGTGAGGCTTACTGGTATCACTGAAGTAGCAATGTACGCTAAAAATACTGAAATGTTATTTCCTTGTATTAGCTAATGCTTTTGTTCATTTGCAAAGCATATTCACCTTCTGTTTCTTTGTACGATAATCTGAATCGTCTTCCATTTACTAAATGGTCAGAATGATATTTGACATACACCTCGTTGGTGGACGTCAAAATATCACGGGGTAAGGCGTCACCGCAATAACGACCTATCAGAAGATCAGCACTAGTTGCGCCGTCTCTTATCTGGAAAAGGATTAAACCAAAGAAAAACATCTCAGCAAAGTGGGCAAAAATATGGACAAAAATCATTACTTCTGTTAAATCATGTGATCATTCTGACTTTCGAAAGGAATCTCCCTTTCACCAAACAAATTAAAGCCATTCAATAAATTTAAAGGAAAACAAATATATTACCTCCACGTATTCATATGAACAGGCTGAGTTTCCAAATGCTGGCTGCATTTGCAAGGAACTAAATGTTATCTTCAGGACTTTGCCCTCGCCAGCCTTTATTATCCACTCACAGTCCCGGTGCGGAGGGTTGATTACCACATCTGAGGACGATATCACACCTTCCCCGCCATTGCTCACACCCCCACATACAGGTGGGGCTGACAGGAGAAAGAAAAACGGGAAATGACGTTACAAAAACATTAATTCCAAAAGCGAAGAACACAGTACGTTTTATTTGTGGGTGTCTACAAAGTCTCTTCTTCCTATAACCAAACGTTTTACAAGTATACACATTATACACAAAGCTAACTCTTCGACAATAACCTTATAGCGAAATACTGGTACTAAGACTTTCAAGCCTCGTACAATGCGTCACACACGAACGCGCGCACAAGCGTAATATACCTGTTATCGAATCGTAGACAGCCATGAAGCCTCTGCCACCTGTCGCATTGTTAGACCTGAATTTTACCAGAAGCTTATTTGAACTGCTCAGATAGGGCTCGGACATCATTTTGTCGATTCTTTGACGTCGGTCCACGACACCTGCAATGTCTGATGGTTCCAGAATCTCAACATAGTCACCGCTGTCACCGAGGTCGACGTCCATAAACCTGGGTTTAATACAGACGTTAAGTTGTTAGACAACAAAATTGAATCGTTAGTGTAAATTCTAGTGAATATTTGAAATGTAGGCAGTTGGGGTTTAGTCATGTGATCGAGCGGACTGACGCGCACTCAAAAAGGTCATTTGTCGGCAAAAAGTTTACATTTAAATTGGTTAAATATCTGAAAGTTCTGGTTTGGTAAAAAATGTCTTTGTCATCCATATCAGGGGCGGATCCAGAGATATTTTCTGACAGTCTTCCATACTATATTTGTTGATCCATCCTCCATTTTTTGACCGTCTTCTGACAGAAATATATAGATACCCGTCAGTGTAAACTTGAAAATCTGACCGTCTTCCGGAAGACCCAGAAGACGGCCTAAATCCGCCCCTGCATATATAATTGTTCTTTTGTAGCGCTGACCCCTTTATTCAGTACAGTTATTTTCTTGTACTTACGTCAGCTTGATAACTTTTCCACGTGGCCCTTGTATACGCCATGTGCAATGCTCGTCCGGAAAGTATGGCGATGGATAAGAAGAAGTCTTAATCATGCCAGAGGGTGACATAAGAACTTCTTCACATTCTGAAATAGTCACAGCACTTAAGCGTAGTATGAAGAAAACCAAACATCAAACATAGTAATGTTTAAAACACAGGAAAAAACTTGCGCACATTGGTTTTGTCTATGCAGATTAGGCCGCTATATTGCTGTACAGAATCCAAAGGATTTGCAAGTCAGTAAGTGATCAAAAATGAGAAATAGCCATGAAAACTGAATAAACATCCCCTTCTCAAATTTTATGAAATGTCACTAAAGCAACTTACTGGCTGGGCGCAGATTGAATGATACCCAGAATCCCTTTGATGCTGCCGTCCCTGATAGACGGAATACCAGACGCACCTGGCCAGAGGCAGAGAAGACAATACGTTGGTTTTCACTTTCTTTGCAATATTCACCCAGTGGAGTTTCGGAGTAGGGTGTTATCTCATAAATTGAGAGGCGGCCTTCACCGCAGCTGACTCCCTCATCCATAAGAAACTCCATCAAAGTCAAAATCATCCCCTGAAAATTAGAAAACTTTGTTAAGAATCCTTTCATTGAAAATTGACTCTAACTACGCATTTTCTTTTTTCGTAATAGATACGTAATGGAACTGTATGGTATCAAATGTTTCAAGTGCAGATTTGGAGCAGTGATGGTAAGTCTCGTCTATCTTTTAAAAAATGATATATGCAAAAGTTACAATAAATAGTGATATAATAGCTGCTAATGTTTATAATATAACTACGAACTTGCGAACTCAATCAAACTACTGAAACTACAGTGTATACACATACTCTAAATTGTAATCTACATACTCTTTATAATCAGCTTGTACAGGAAGTTTTTTACACCGAACAAGTTATTTCCATAACATTTTGGATAAAATTTTCTCTTAACATATGCATGTTCATACTTATAATGTTTTAACTATAAAAGTTATCGTCATATTATTGCCACGAAAAGAGGTAGGACAAAGAACTCCATACATTATGTCCACTAGGTGTCGTGACGATCCAATGACACTCCATGTCCGACAGCTGCGCACTAAGTCCAAAAGGCATCAAGGACGTTGGGGAAATCAGATGCTTTGGGAGGTACTTTGACGGGCATCTGGTGTCAGAACCTTGAAGTACGATACTTGGAGTGATCGAGTAATACATATAGTCTATGGTAAGACATTGCTGTTCAGGAGGAAAGTGCTATTCCAAAGTATTTTAAACTTGTTGCATTTAAAAAAAGGTTTCTTAAGAAAAAAATATCCAGTTTATTCTCTGGACATATGTTTAGAGTATGTCTCATTTCAGAGGTTATCAAAGTGCATTATAATCCAAAAATTGATGTGAGGTGTCTGATATGAAACGTGGCAAACATATAGATAATAATTCTTTACTTACTAACAAAGTCAAACTTTGCCTTGAATCCCTTTCTTTCGTGTGTGTTATCTGACTCAAACACGACATGTAGTGTGCTCGTACTCGACCAAAGGACGGGGGGAATATCATTCCCACAGAATTTTCCAAGTAATCTACTCTTCGAAATTGTTTCGCCGTCGTAAACCGAGAGCGAATCTGCTGAACACAGTCGGAAATCTTCCACATCAATCTCTGTGATCTCGAAGCGGACATTCTGTCAAAATTGATACATGTTACAATAAACATTGTTACTTACTCTACATAGCATGTTTCAATGCCAAGTTAATGACACTATTTAGAACTCCAAAGCCATGCGAGTGATTTTTCTTAAAGGTCTTAGTTCAGATTTTATCGTTGATAAAGCAAAATAATACCTTTGTTTAATGAAAATCTCTAATGAAAATTAGGGGCTTATAACTCCAAAAACATTTAAACCAAAATAACGGCACGGCATTGTAGCCCATACATTCGTGGTTAACTCTGCCAATTTTCGTGATAAAATCTTGTTCAGGAATGAAGTTACATCCCATACCGATAGCTATCTCACTTCATAATAAAAAGGTGTTAAACTGACGATTAAAGCTTTGAGTTGCCTATGCTTATACATTGCAAAGAGAAATATAAACGCCGATATTTTATATTTTCGAGGGTTTTAATTGATTTAAACCATCAAAAAGATGCATTATTGAATAATAAGATGCAGGAAAAAATTCATTTTTGCTATCTGGATGATAATAAAGGGTTACAATAACCTTAAAATACATTTGTATTTAGCTAATTGACTACTTTCACCTTCTACGGAAAAAATATCAAAGAAATATGCACCATCTCCTTGCAACTTTTAAAGACCATGCTATTTATAATATTTATGTTTGAAAATATACGAAAATCATATTTTCTAAGTCTACGTATACTGCAAAGCTGGTATAATCTTATCCGATTAAACCCGATTCATACATGCACCTAACTACGATATTGCCATTTGAGGTGTGTAGAAAACAAGACAGTCTAAACGTGTAGTCTGACATTTCAAACTAAATGATTTAATTAGAATCGAATCCAAGTTCATGAAAGGTTCGAATAACGATTGAGATTTGATTTTTTTTATTTTTCTAAAAGACTTGGCGCAAAATTGCCGAGCAGGATGCTTTTAGCTTAATTGTTCAGTAAATGATATGTAGAGGGTAATTCAAATGAGCTCAGAGTAGCTTAAATCCATTACACATGTACTTTATGCCTGAAATTCGAGG
This sequence comes from Lingula anatina, assembly GCF_051362555.1. Classification (NCBI taxonomy): domain Eukaryota; kingdom Metazoa; phylum Brachiopoda; class Lingulata; order Lingulida; family Lingulidae; genus Lingula; species Lingula anatina. Next base: position 65,079,680 of record NC_141767.1, on the reverse strand, counting down.
AGGATTAAAAAATGAGTCTAAAATTTCCAAACGGAAGTACTTGAACCTGGATTTGAATAACTTGCTTTTAGAATTTTAAAGATGTGACTAGATCACGCGAGCAAAGTTTGTGCTTGCGTAACTTAAAATTTTAGTGTCACTTATAAGTGATTTTGTACTTTTCATTTCACTAAATAATTTTAATTGAAATACCTGATCTTGTTTTCAACCTGGAGGATATGTTTTACGGGATAGCAACATCTTTCCGATGCTATCACAAATGCGTCGCCTGTCCAGGATTTGTTTTTGCCAGACAGGGGGCATGTTTTAATACATGTATATATCATTAAAACGCATTTTACATACTCCGCCATGAAATTCATCCTGCTGAATACGTGATTTAAATACATCATAAAACATATACAATATCCTAAATAAAACTAAATAAAGATAAAACTGTACGCGACACAACTTACCTTCCGTGGAGATTGACTAGTTATTCTCCAGTAGCATTGAAGGGAATGAGAGTAGTTGGCACTACCAAATGGTTCTAAGGTTCCAGGGTTCACAAACACTCTGGGGTTTTGCTCTGTTGGACAAGCTTCAAGAGTTGACACATCTGAAATGAAGCACTTATTATGTATATGTAATTGTTAATGTAAAAAGACAACGCAAGACATGAGCCTGAGATATTAGCTGATTTAGGAAGACGAAATGTTGACAATGCGTCAATCTAACAACGGAGTGATGTCCTCTCGCGCTTACCTACTTACCTGTCACCTCAGGAGTCCCAACTTGATCAGGTCATGCTTAGAAATCTTTCATTTGTTTCCAGATAACATGTGCATCACCCCTTCCGTGTTCTGGTGCCGTTTTTCTGGACAGTAGCTGTCTCTGTACCCCCTCCCCCCCCCCCCCCCCCCATCCACAAATTAAATTCACAACCGAGCCGTGTAAAATCCGTTGATACATTGTACCATTTTCATTATCATAAATATCATTACTATTGTTGAATGCAGGCCGCACATCCTAGTAGCATATTTTTGCCGCTTTATACGTTATGTTGCAATTCTATACAGTTGCTATACATTTTTGACACACTGAAATATTTTACCCCTTCGCAGCCCAGAGTCAAATTTTAGAACTGAAATGCAGTTGCCGCTTACATCTACTAAACTAGCGGCCTCAGACTATAATCTGTTCGTCGGATGACGTTTTTGAGACTTTATAAATTAGTACCGATATAAATGCAGCTTCGTCTCACCTCGATTATAGACCAAAATGTTAAGTTGTACGCCTTTCATGTGGGTCACAAATCTTATCCGCACCCCGCCATCTATGTATTGATAATACCGTGGGTTTGTGTTGCCACAAAACCTGCCCTGTCTAAGGTTCGAATTGCTCTGGACGATATCCACGTATGCCAAAGTACATTTTTCGATCCATTCATGTCGAAATGTTCCACTAAACGATATACGGAGCACTAGTACCTGAAACAGAAAAGTGAGAGACAGAAAGTCTAAAAGAAACGAACAAAACATCCTCCGTGCTATGAGCAACTGACGTACGTGTGTCTGGAGGGGGGGGGGGGGGGGGGGGGGGGGAGTAAGAGAGAGAAACACGCAAGTTCAGTGTATTTAGGAAGTAACTAATAAATTATTCACTTTGATACAATGACATTTCACTTAATACTTCGCATTGCATTTGACAAACATAAAACAGCTATGGCGCTCAATGAAAAAGTAATGGTCCAGAAAGCCAACCGCTGAAATTAAGTATTTCGTATTTAATCTGCAATCTCTTAGAAATATGTGATTGAGATTGTTCTGGGTCACTTTTTTCGTTATAGTATACGTCCTGGCCTAACTGATGTTTGTTTTCAGGGTAGAATATAGGGTGTTTGGAATCGATAGGTAAATGAATGACTGCATAATGTAATCTGTAAAGAGAACAGTGGGGAAAATGAAATCAAAATCCGTTTTGATGTAACATTCTCAGACTATTTTAAAGCTTTAACACTACCATCAAAGCAATGCGGAAAATCAACAAGAAAGTTTAAAAATTTTAACATCTTTGTCAACCCTGCATGAGTTAATGTTATCGTGTTAACGATTGTGCATTATTAGGCATGTACTTAACATCTGGAAAACAAAAAATCATGAAGGAATATAATACTTGCATGGCCCACCACTGAAAAGTATCGCCAAAACATGATGCTCTTTAATTTACTTGAAATTCCTTGTGCTGTAACTTTAATAAGTGGCTTTACCTGTCCCGGTTGTCCCGTTATTTCCCACGTGCATGCTGAACTGTCATTTCTGGCACTGGTGTAGCCTATCTTGGCAGGTGGCACCACTGATCCTGACCCTACCGCACACGTATCTGAAATATTACACGTAAAACCTAATAATATCCCCTTTTCTTCTGTTTTCGGGAGGAGAGCAAGCAAACGATAGCGAATGATGGGAAAACTCCAATAAAACTAATATACCCTTGCCTCTTTCAATGATCTGTCCAAGAAATGGACATGATTCCAAAATCGGCTGCACGTTCCACAACCCTTTGAAACAGCGCATTTACAACATTTACGGGTTTCCAAAACTGGCTAACTGAAAATATTCTATATAAGTGACACCAAACTAGTTCTTATTCTTAAGCTTCCGCACGATTTCTGATATAACTTAAATGTAAAACAGTGTCAGGATGGAAACGTCGAAAACAATCTGTGAAAAAAAAGGCTCTTTTATATTACTTGTATGTTAACAGACAAACTCGTACATGATGGCTTCAGTGTATTTTACCCACGTGCACGTAACTGAAATTGTGTTTTATGGAGCACCACTTACACCACTACATATGAACTCTGTTGACTACATTAACCAGATTATTCGCCTGGCATTTTAAAAGTCACTTAGGTTTGAAAATCCGAAGATTGGACAAAGAGAAGTCTGTGCACAATTCAGTTTCTGACAGGGATGACAGGGATGTGTCCTACAGTACTAGTGCCTGCATGAGATTTGGTCCAAATACTTGCAAAGGGCATTAGGTCTTATTTCTCTGTCAATGAGGAACCTCATATATTCAAGGAGAGAGAGAGAGAGAGAGAGAATTCAACTTACCTCTAACATATTGCCCCAAACAAAAGTCAACCACGCCAAAAACCTGAAGCAAGAGAAGTTTCAAACATGTCGAATTCATGTTTTCCGCAATATTTGCAACGACTGCGCTGTTAAACAGACCTCTGTGTTTGATATCTGGTTCTCATTTAGAGTTGCTATAAAAAGGAACCGAAGCCTGTGCTTGCGAAAGACGTAATGAAGCATAATAATGACTGCACGCAGTTTCAAGGACATAGTTCCAACTCCAGGAACTAGGGCAGGATGTGATCGATGATTTGTGAAGCTGATGCATTGGCCACCAAAAGCTCATGTAATGAGAGAAACAAACTGTCACTTTCAGTTTTTTTATAACTGACATAAATAATTTTAAAAAGGAAGCAAAGTTAACCTTTATGTGTTTTGAAGGACAAGTTCTAAGTTTTAAACAAGTTCCAAGCGTAAACATGCTATCTTGCACATATATACACAATGATTTCATTTTCGTATTTAAAATAGTTTTTCTTCTTAAGCCGGATATGAGACAAATCCAGACTTAAAATAACATGTAAAAGAACTATGTTGGCAGCAGTAATTACTGGTATGAATCTGGTAAAAAACAACTGATCCGCACTGTTTGTAAGGAAATAAAAATATATATATTGAACTTGACACATTTTTGATTTTTTTTTTCAGGTCAGGTCCGAAATGGGCTATAGTTGGGTGGTGATTAGGAATAGTGAATCAATAAATAAGATTATCAATTACAGTAGCAGATTTGGGTGGGGGGGGGGGGGGTCAGGGGGGTCCTGATCCCCCCCTTTCGATTTCTGAAAAAAATCACATCAATGGTCCCCTCTTGAAATTAGAATTTTGACTTGCTGAATCGTAGTTCTAAACCATACCAAATGGCACCGTTTGCCCTCTGAAATACCAAATTTTTTGGGCCCTTCAGCGGGCCCCAAACCCCATGCCAAGGGAGGGGGGGGGGGGGAGACGGTCGGCATTGCATCCGTGAACCCCCCGCTTCAAATAATCCTGGACCCGCCCCTGAATTAGTTTATTAATAATTCAATCAATTAGCCTAATTAGTGCTATTGTTAATACATAATTTAATAAACTGATAATAATGAATAATAATGAGAATTTTATTAATAAGTTTATTTATAATAAATTTATAGTAATGAGAATTAAGTTATCAATTAATTCATTAACTAATAAATAAAGATTCATAGTAATGAGAAGTGAGTTGCTTTAATTAGGCCACACTTTTTTATTTTTATGGATGACATCCTCTGGGGACCCCAAAATCGGTGCGAGCGGGCGAAAAAAAAAAAACAGTCCAAAAAAAAAAAAAAAAACTGCTTAAGAAAAGTTATGTTTTCAGTACACAGCTGGAAACACTAATTTACCACAGAAACATGTATCAAACTAACAACATGTCTTTATCCATGCTCTCAAAATATTAAAGCATTGTGAATAGGGCCTACTTCGTAGAAAGGTAAAAAGTCATGAATATATATGCTGCATATTACCAAATCTATTTAAGGTTATTTCATGCATTCTGTTGGTATAGCAGTCAATAATCAAATATCAAATAAACAGCGTGTCTTTATTTGTACTCTCAGAAAATTAAAGCATTGGAAACTTTTCACAGAATTGTTAAAAAAATGAAGCAAAGATAGGCCTATGCTTCCTACTACCAAATCTAAAAAAGGTAATTTCGGTCGATGCCATTTTGTCTACTTCGACTCACACGTAGCAGCCAACTATCGGGTGGCCTGTCCGACCTTCAGTCCACCAAATACCACGACGCTCTTGTCGACCCTTTTTTCGCTACAAAAAAACCTGGTATGTGCTGCTTTGGACAGAATGTCACTGAAATTTTCTGGGCGATGATCGCTGGCCGCGGCCAGCCTTTCGTATAATTGTAAAAGGGTGATATCTCCATGTCCAATATCAATGGCAAACCAATCCAAAACGACGGCCCCCGTTCTCTTTATGACTTTAATTGTCGTGTATTTTGAAATTAATGCTAGAGATGAATTTGACGGCAAAGCGGCCATTTCCACGTGGTGATAATACGCATGCGCAGAAAGCTCATTTTCCGCACTTGGAACTACTTGGATGTCTCCGCAGTTGACAATGACAGTATGGAGCTTGCGGAATTAGCCGAGGATTGCCGATTGCATTTTCCGGCAAATTCAATAACGACGTTTGCGACAACCGACTTCCTTGGGGGGGGGGGGGGGATTTTTTTTTTTTTTTTTTTGGAGAACGGACGAAAATCGGTGCGCGCGCAGGATGTCATCCATAAAATTAAAAAAGTGTGGCCTTAGCGAGGGCCTGCTCTCTATGACTGCTATATATTCTATTTTAGTTGGACTGTTGATACATTTCCTATAGTGTTCAATGTCAACTACACATTATTCTTTCCATTAAAACGACTATCTAAACGCGTTTTCTAAATGTTTTTCTAGCTTTCACCTTGACAAAATTCGAACCCTGATCTCGAATTTAGATTTTTAATAACTGATGCAGTAGGCCTTTCACGGATAAAATAGTAAACATGACATTTCAAATTTCATAAGTAATGCTTTTAGTCGTAAAATGTAAAAATTGCTCTATGAAATACATTTACAATATCCTCAAAGCCTACGCTTTTAACGCTCACTAAATATATAGGCCGTAGCTAATGATAAAGTGACAGTTAGGCTACCGATTTTCCAAAAGGCTTCTCCCACGTACCTGTACCCCCTACCCTTTCTAGTCACTCTGATCCCATACACGCATTTTAAGGTGAGAAAGTTAAAAACATTTATTGATTTATTTTTCATTTTCTGTTGATATAAACTGAAAACTCACTGATAACGTTTAAATGGGCCACGTGCTATTTCAGGTCCGCCCTCAGGTATCGTAATGCCACGTTCAGCTGTCACGAGACACTTCATATTGACCTTTGCACATGCGCACCATCATACCCAATACCGGTTCCGCTTTGAAGCCAATAACTGGAAGACAGAGTCTAATTCAACTGAAACATCACTTCAGAAATCAGTATTAGACTCTAAAAGAGGTCAGTGACATGGTTCTAAGATTAGGAGTGTTGTTTGTCTGTGAAGGCTCTTTGAAAGCAAAAAACAAGAATGGGATCTTAAAATTCAACCCAGTGGATGAAAAATAGGTCAAGTTATCTTCACTCATTTTCCTCTTTTAGGTGATGTCGGTCCGAGTGGTGAGGCATAGTAAATTTCGCCATGTCTATGGCAAAGCAGAGAAGAAGGATAACTGCTATGAAAACATTAGAATTACAAAGAGCGGTTGGGATTCACAGTTTTGTGCTGTCAATCCGAAATATTTGGCTGTTATCACGGAAAGCGGAGGGGGAGGATCCTTCCTCGTTCTGCCTCTGAACAAGGTGAGTTCTACTTCCGTTTTATGATTTAGACAGTAAAACCTGGACACTGCCGGTGACATGTACATATTAGCTATCACCATCAACACAACAAAATTGGAAGAAAAGCGGATGGATTGCTGTTGATGCACCTGGAGTTTGTCCAGCATATTTCAGTGTTGAATCATCATTGTATAACTGAATTAGGAGTGTATTTATTCAGTCGCATGTTACACCTGAAGCAAGGTTTAGAAATCAGCTGTTATATGTTGAGGACAGTTAATAGATACTTGAAAATAGGTACCCACATTTTGTTGCAATTGAGATTATAGCATACCTGAAATGGTTTAACAATTTACAAACCCAAAACAGACTTTGCATGTTGAGTAATATAGGGAAAACTATTTTATATATTATAATACTAGTATGGAACTGTTACCATACTAGCAAACTAGACATTACATGTTGCCCAGACCTACAGTGGCAGGTGCATACCAATTGATGTATACGTCCTTTTAAGCAAATATGCTGACCCCAACTTGTTTTTAAATAATGATTTTTAAAATTTAATTTAAAATACAAGAAAAGCACGTACAGTAAGGTTGTTTTATATATGATTGAATGTTACTTTTATGATATCTAATATTAAGATAAACTAATTATACCAGTGATAGGTCCATTCGGGGGGATCATAAAATAGCATTTATTTGTGTACTTAAAACGTTTAGTTTGAAATATAATTTCTAAAATTACATAATGAATAATAATAATAATAATGAATAATAATGAATAATAAGCACAATTTTCTGTGAGTTTTTATGTGCAGAGTGGTTTTCTCTTGTGGAATTTTGTCAAACATGTTCCACAGTGAAGACCTCCATTGCTAGGCTGTTTTACATAGCACAGATATTTGCAAATATAATAAATTATGCCATAAAATTCTGCCTTGCACATAAGATGGAGATAAATTGGAGTTTATTCCCAGGTCACCATAGTGCTTTCAGATTGTCATTATTACACCAGAAGTATCACCAGCCTATTATAACACTTGTGGTATAATGAATTGCAACTACGAGCCAAAACCACTTGACTGGTTGCTGCATTTCATTGTGGATTCATGCTTATTTGATTTTATTGCCCTGCATGTTTGACTAGCAAGGAATTTACGTGATTTTTTTTCTTTGAGGGGTTGGGGTGGTTTTTTCTTTAGATGAGGAGCAATAGATGACCTGTAACATTGTGAAGGCTTCAGGTGCATACAAAAATACCTTACATTTGAGGTGTAGCTGCAAAGATTGTGTACATATCTTTAGTGGACCATCTGTTGTTATATGTACTCAGTCTGTGACGTTAACCACGGGCCTGACTGCCAATGCCAGTAAAAAAATTGGACCCAGCCAATAAAATTTATGAAAAACAATCAGTTACTGGCGAGACCAGGCTTGTGAATTTTGTAAGCTATAACATGTACTCCAATTCATTTTATGAATGTTCAGGCTAAATGTTTATATCTTTTTTTAACCTCCTGAAATCCCATGTCTTTGTTCTTATTAGTAATCAGGAGCTTGTTTAATCTCAATGTGTTAATTTAGGTAATTATTAGGATTCCCCATAGGGGAATACTATTGTTTTTGGTATTATTATTATTATTATTATTATTATTATTATTCTTTCGACGCGTTTTTTTTCGCAAAAAATCTGAAATAATTATCATAGGTAGCCTATGGCAAGAATATGCCACAGACCCAGTTTCAGTGACCTTGACCTACTTTTCAAGGTCACAGGGGCTTTTAAAGGCAAAATTTGTAAAATTTGAAATTGACATTAGGCCTTAAGTATAAGCCGTATGGCTATGGGCCTTATAGTCAGTGATACTGAGGTGAATCCTCATGTAATGACCTACTTTTATGCAAGTAGGTCAAGGTCAAGGTCGCTAATGGCCAAACGGGCTAAAAAAAAGGTTTGTTTCCGAGATCTCAGAAACCGGATATCCCAGAGCCCCGATCATAGTGGCAAATGGTACCCTATATATTTATCTAAGGTTAGCCATACTTTGGTAGCGACTGCTTTATCATTTTTTTTAATATAGATTTTTAAATATTTATGACATTGCAGAAATCTTGAGTTTGGCAGTTTCTCCATGAAACACTGGTTTTTGGTCATAGCATGCTATAGTAAACTACCCCAAACATATACCCAAAACCCCCAAATCAAATGTCAAATTTGACCTTGACCCTCATTTTCAAGGTCATTCGGCTATTTAATGGAGAAATATTGAAGTGGGCTAAAAGTGATGTTTTGTTGACTCCCCCCCTCCCAATTCGCACATGCTCTTTCAGAATATGGGGTCAAATTTAACCCATGACCTTCACATGACCTTGTAAGAGCATTTTTACACCTATTTTGCAGGGGAATCCTCCGCCACTGGCTTTAGCCAGTTGCAGTCTAGTTTTTAAATTGGACTGGGGACCAGTGAATTTTGCCAATAGATTCTCAGACCCTGGTGGCCCAGGTGGCCTATAAGTTGAAAGGTTTTTGGCACAGACTGTGTCCTGTGCTGTATGTATCATGCTTGTCTTTTGTGCACATATTTGTCTGTACGCAATTCTGCAGTGCATTTCATTTTAGTATAATATTGCAATTATCTAGAATGGACATAATCTGAAGGTTGATTTGCTTAAATATATTTATTATGTCTCCCTCATTGCAGTCAGCTAGTATACCTCTTTTGTAGAGAGATTCATGCCACAGGGTAATATATCAGTTGTAAGGCCCTACCGTATTGTTAACCTAAAGTCTTATGCCCATATTCAGTTTCTCTATATAAATTTCTCTTTTTATATATAGTACTTAAGTGCATGTTTTAAATCCTGTGATTAAATCTACATGATCCCATCTGAATGTTTGTAGTTTACCTCCCACTAATCCTCACTTACACACAGATAACTTGTCCTTGCCCCAGGGTGGGGTTGGAGGGGTGGTCCCTCTGTTTTGCATTGCCTGACTACTTTGAGACAAGTGTTAAGTTTGACATGGTGATATTATGGTTCTTAACATGTCTTTCACTCATCAAGTGTTGCCATACTTTATGGCTGATGAGTCACTTCAGCAGGGCAGGGCACTTGTCCTATGGGTGTCATTTGTGTACTAAGTTGCTGTAAGTGGGGACAGATGTCAACCTGCATGCTTGAGGTTTGCATCAGTGATTTAATGTATTCGATACAGAATGTCTGCTATTTGTTTGTAATTTTGTTTAGCTTGTAGCAGCGCCTTAAAGTTTGTCCATAAAAACACGACACCTGGCTGATGTGTCTTATTCAGTCATTTATTGTAAATAAGAGACATTGTTTTAAAAAAATGAATAAGTAAAATAAAAATAATATATATATATATATAAACTTGTATATTTGAAAATGTCTCTGACCTCTTTTTTTTTCTAATGCTGTGATGTGTAGCCAAGTGTCTATGAATTAGAGACCTGCCTGATCTGATGATAACATTTGTTATTCCTTAAAGTCGAACAGTTGGAAAAAATCTGGGATGTGCTTGCATTTCTCAGTTGTCTGTCACTGGACCTGACGGGTGGCTCATCTCTCAACAGCTAGTTAATTTGGCTAGCAGGAAATTATATATAATATTCAGGAAGCCATATCTGATTTAATATGTAAAGATTGGACGCATGATCTAATTATCACATGATATATAAGATAAGATAACGTATGGAACCCCTCCCCCTCCCTACCTTTGAACGTGAAAAATTATAGAATTATTTATTATATTATATCTAGTAAAAAAAGTGTAAAAATTTTGTTTGTTATGCAAAATGAATAGTACAGAATGGGCCACATGTACACACACACACACACACACACACACACACACACACACACACACACATTCTGATATTATAACTGTAAACTCGTAGCAATTTCCTGCATATATCTTGGGATGGGGGGTAAATCAGTATTTGCCATTTAAGTGTTGATTGTGGAAATTGCTCTATACTCAGTATTAGACACCAAAATTTATCAAACAGTACAGGATCTAGTTCTATATAATTTGTCTGTGGTCTTAAAAAGGATTTGTGAACCATGTCCCAGATATGTGAGCACATGTCCTGGTGTGAACCTGATTATTGTCAGGCAGCTCTTGTCCACAGCCTTATTTGGTCAGTTTTCCCTTATACAGGTGTATGGTCTCCTCTCTCACCTTTGTCATATCCATGTCCATATTAAGTATAGCCAGCATTGTGGCCACTAATCAGCTATGAATAGAGCATTTGTTGATAAGGCAAACATATCAAACTGATTGTTTTCTGATGAGTTGTCATTGTCAGTTGTGCCTCCTTGAGTCTCCTGATAAATGTATGGCTTATTAAGTGCATGACATGAATTGTAATTTTTATAAGTGGTTATAAATGATTAAATTATTACCTAACTTACAGAAGTTTGTGTCAGAATATACAAATGCTTCTATCAGTAATGTTGCTGATGATAGGCTGGCGTCTGGAGACCTGGGGTCCTGTTTTCATAACTCACAAGTTGGCCCTAACATTAAGACCCCAACTTTGGTTCTGTATCTATCCATGAAAATTGTATTTTGTGTTATTGAAGCAGAGAGTGAAGTTCTATAGGTCTAAAACAAGAGCCTGTTTTTACTAGTACTTAATAAGTAAAAAAATCTCTAAAATAGACTCATATATATGTGGACTACTTACTGAATTATAGTGGGTTCAAGCAGGCAAGAATATTTGGACATCTAATTTAGTTTAATATTTGACTGTAGCTCTTCTGGGAAACTGGCCCTTGAGCAATGTTGTGCCTGGTCTGATAGGAAAAGATGTGACAGGCAGCTGACCATGTAACACCAGTAAACTGTCATTGTGCTGGGCTGTGTAATAAACAGTGTGGTCGATGTTCTTAGCCATGAGGTCATTCACCTTGGATAATTAAGAAAGGAAGATGTTTAAATCCAGAAATCAAGTTCTGCTTTTAAGATTTTGATACTGTAAGTTATGATAGAAAAAGTAGACCCTATGTCTTCTTCATGTTGCTCAGATATATCAAGCAAGTAGACTCAATCTCTGCCAGTGACTCAGTCTTGGGTTCTAACTAGACAGTGCAATCACATTAATATTGCTACTGTCATGCTAAGCAACAACTTTAAGGTGCATGCAGGAAGGGTATCACTTCAAAAGCAGGGCCAGTCTGTCTATCTTGATGTTTTTCCCTGTTCCTCACACTGTTTCACATTTGTTTTAAATTAAAAACAGTTTGTATTTAGTTAAGTGTTTTGAGATTACAATAAACCCTCATACAAATTGAAAGGTTTTTTAGTTTACAAAATTCAATGCTTTGCTTTCCCTAAAGGTGATAGTGATATATACACATCACAGAGTGTGTGTCTGAAAGGTTGGCTTGGGTGAAGTGCTTTGGGGAAAGATGGCAGTGTGCCCATTGTGTTTTTATTCAATACCAGATCACGCCAAGAATTTTATCACATGTGCCAAGAGGGAGCATGGTGGTTAAAAGGTCACAAGGGTTGCCCTCGCACAGGTTGTCTACAAATATGTCTAGAGCTAAGCTCTAAGCAGGTCTTTCCCCCTCATAGTTTCTGCCATTTCTTTAGGTGCAATTTTTCTTGAATCTGCTGTCTTGCATGTTGAGCAAATTAACATCATTTTATATAATCTGAACTATAGTAAAACAAGTTGATAACATGAAGGGTTCCATTACCTGTTCACTCTTAAATGTGATGATATTTTTTCCCACTTTTATCTGAACAGCAGTGTCAGCATATGGCAAAATGAAGTTTAAAAAACCTTCATATGTTTCAATATGTATGAAAGTTTCCAATTTTAACCTACTTCAACAGCAACTGTGGAGAGAAAAAATGATTATTAGTTGATATACATTTTTCAAAACATTATCCATTCACTGTGGTAGTATATATAGCTCAGTCAAATGATGTATGCATATTTATATGGTGACTCGAGAGGCAATATGAAGATTTCTCCGTGTTTGTGATATCATTTACTTAAATACACCCTTTTTATTTGTTAGAACAAATGTACAGGAAAACCGGGTATAGAATTTCAGTATGTCACTGATAGTCCTGAACTGTTTGATTAAGAAATAGATAAGCCATACAGTCTTCCCTTGTCCCTTTCAGATGTCCAAATTATGTAAGGTGCATCATTAAAGTGATGGATAAGCTGTGGCTCCACTGAGAGGGTCTGCATGGCAATGGGAGTGCTCACCTATACCCACAAACAACTTAAATAATGCTGCATTGTGTCTGGACAACTTCTCCATGTTATTAACTACACTGCTCTTTGTATACATGGCTCATTGTAAGCTAAAAAAACAGCAATGAGCAGTGTTATCTTAATTTGCTGTTGATGTTGTGGAAGGATTAGGATTAATAATAGATTACAGTCTTTTTTGTTTTCTAACAAGGTTGTTTGGTACGAGAGAACATATGCCAAGATGCAGAAACATTTAATTGAATTATGCGAAAAAAATCTGTAGGTATTTGAGTGTTTGTGATGCGTGTTAAAGTGAATTGTTATAGACCAAGGTGTCCAGCAAACAGGTATGTGCATATATGCTAAAATCACCTCTGCCTTTTCAAATAACTCAGGGAAAAATAACTTAAGGAAGAAAACATTTCTTTCTTCTTCTTTCACAAAAATGAGTCACAAGAAACAAATATCAGCAATTCTTCCACCAGTCAGTTGAGGTGAAATCCATTTATATTTACAAAGTAAGCTATTCAAACTTTTTCTTGTTTACAGCCAAGTATAAAAAGAGTATATTATTTGTACTGGATTTGACCATAAGGTGTACTTCTATTAACTACTTTGTGATGAAAAACAGATTTTGAATTTATTTTCAGTTGTCCCCAATTTTTTCAAAAGAAATAACAGTCAAGCTGTTTATTTAAGATAGACCTAAGAATGCACCTCCAAAGAATATTTCACTTTCAATTTCACTTTTCTTCACTCTTTTTAATGCCTATATTCATAAACATTATAAAAAAACGGAAGTGCAGTATAAATATGCTCCATAACCCTACAATACAGGACATCAAGAACTTCTACCATTTCACTTTGTCACACCTGTCACACGTACTCCAAACACAACACATACAGCTTTGTATATATTTAGATTTTTTTGTCAGTGTGTTGGAATGATAATGGCTGATTTTTGGGAAAAAAAGACAAGTTAGTTGGATATCTGTACTATACTTATCTTTGTTGGCAAGTGGACTATATTATATAACCTGAAAGTATCTAGACTGTGACTGTTGCAACAATTAAAATGCATATCTGGTGCTTTCATACTTTCAAATAAGAATCAATAAGAATACAGGACATGAAAAAATTAAAAAGAAATTTCCTGTTTAGAAAAAAAATTATTTAGACTAAAGACATTATCCCAATATACTATTTAATCAGATCTGACGAAAACTATAATCTACAACTTCTTTTTCCTTTAAACCATTTCTTTCTCTGAACACCTTTGACCATTGTTTTGCCCCTCTTAGTCTCAGAAATAATCAGATAAATTGATTATTCTGTTCACATTATAATATATAATTATTATAATAAATAGACAAAAGCACTCTGCCTGGACAAATAGTACTAGTAACTGATAAGAAGCTTAATCTTAATTTTCCATATGCATTCCTGGTGTACACCATTTTATGCACTGGTCTTGCCCACATTATGTTAATTGCATGACTGGAAATACTGTCAGACTCGGTCTTAATCTCAGGTGTTCTGCCAATTGCAAGGGTGATGGAAAAGGGGAGTGATTGCTTCAATTTAGATTGAACTTTTGTTAATTCGCTCTAAAAAATGAACTCAAAGGAAAATTTTGGCATTCTTAATACAGCTTGTCTATTTTTCTTTCCTCCAGACGGGGAGAGTGGAGATGAATTCCCCCCAGGTAGTGGGGCACAGAGGGGCAGTTCTGGACATAGCCTGGTGTCCACACAATGATGACGTGATAGCCAGTGCCTCTGAGGACTGCACAGTGATGGTGTGGACCATCCCTAACGGGGGACTCCACACCAACCTTACAGAGCCTGCTGTGGTCCTCATGCAGCATGAGAGGAGGGTCGGGCTGATCCAGTGGCACCCCTCTGCCTTCAATGTCTTACTTAGTGCAGGTAAGCAAAGGCTGGTAGACGAGTTGCCATGGAAACTGGACCTGCTCATTGGTTCTCATGTTGCTTAGTTTTGATGTGTTTGGTAGTTATTTGGAATGTTGATTGTGTACACATCGGAATTAACTATTATAGTTAATTAATTTTCTAGTGGTGAGTATTTACTTTTTGGACAATACAGGGCGAGTGATGCATTTATTATGTGATGTTCAATTTTCTCTCTCTGTAACCATTTTTATTCTATTTTGTAGGATCAGATAACAAAATAATAGTGTGGGATGTTGGTCAGGGCATGGCCAATGTGATAATCACAATGCCAGCAATAATCTACAGTGTGGCCTGGAATTACAATGGCTCCAAGATAGTCACATCATGCAAAGACAAGTACCTGAGGATACTGGACCCCAGGACAACAGCTGTCATAGCTGTAAGTTGATATTTTTTTATGATTTTCATGTTACTCGGGGAGGGAGTAATTGGGGCACCATACAAATAATCTAAGTTTGCCATTGAATATGCCTTCAATATACCATATGCTGCTTTGACTCTGCACTTTGTTTTACTCAAGTGGCTTGGTGGCAAATTGCTAGAAGTAATTTGATATAACCTCTGAATAGATGTGTTGCTTATACAGTTATGTCAAAAATTTAGCATTTATTCACACTATTTTTTTTCTCTCCTATTTCAGGAAGGTAAAGGCCATGCTGGATCAAAGACGTCTAATCTAACAGTCCTGAAGGATGGCAGAATTTTCACCACTGGGTTCTCCAAGATGAGTGATAGGCAATATGGCCTGTGGCAGGACGTAAGCTTCTTTTCAACCAGCTTCCAAATAAAAACCATTTTTTATGTCATTGCATGATTCAAGCTTTAAAATCTAAATTGCAATTTTGATGCTGTTTGCTTCTTTGTTGTTACCATTTGGAAAAATTAATTTTAAGTTGAAAAATATTGGTGTGCAGTTCATGACTATCAATTTATTTTGGTTATATTTCACCCCTGCTTCTTTACAGAAAGGTGATGGCACCATTGAGAACTTAGTAGAAGAAGATATAGACCAGAGTAATGGAGTGCTTTTCCCGATGTATGATGTGGATACTGGAGTGGTTTATATTGCTGGAAAGGTAATATATTTATACAAACAGACTTGTTTTTGAAAAATGTCAAACTTAACCCTCCATTCATTTTCCAAGAGTTACCATGATGTTAACTGTGTAAAGTTGTGCAACTTAATTTCATAGTGCTATGTTTGTAGGTAATCCTTTTTGAGGATAATGCTATTTTGGATTTGAAGGTTTAAATCCTTAAATACACCATTTATTAAATGTTTACGACATATTTTATTATGATATACTATAGATGGTTAACATTTTATCCACCTACATTGTAGTATTATTGAGTTTATCATTAAATTCATTTTCTATTTTACATCCAGGGGGACAGTAAAATAATGTACTTTGAGGTGGAAGGAGACAATGTGTACTACCTGAACTCCTACTCCTCAAAGGACCCACAGAGGGGCATAGGAATGATGCCTAAGAGAGGGTTAGATGTTAATAGCTGTGAAGTAGCCAGGTAAGAGTGGGTTAGCTGTCATTAGCTGTGAATTAGCCAGGCCAGAGAAGGTTAGATGTTAATTGCTGTGAAGTAGCCAGGTCAGAGAGGGTTAGCTGTCAGTAACTGTGAAGTAGCCAGGTAAGAGAGGGTTAGCTGGTAGTAGCTGTGAATTAGCCAGGTCAGAGAGGGTTAGATGTGAATATCTGTGAAGTTGCCAGGTAAGAGAACGAAATGACGGTACTGACAGCTTGTCAATGTTGTCTTTATTCTGACATAAAAGGACAAGATTTTTTGTGTCTTAAGTATTTGAGATAAATAGAAAAATGTACTTTTACGTGCTGCTGGTAATTACTACATACTTACCCTATTGTTGTAGGTTCTACAAGCTGCACCAGAAAGGTCTCTGTGAACCAATCTCTATGATAGTGCCCAGGAAGGTGAGCTCTCCCTGAATGTAGTTTGTTTTCTGTCACAATACATAATAAGTCATGTTATTGTACCACCAGCGTTAGCGCTGGCGGTACACATGGTTTCGGTCCCGTCCGGATCGTTCCGCCGGCTCCGTTGGCTCCGCCAGACGGCTACCCTTACCGCTTCTCCTCCTAGACGGTAAGGGCCCCGTACCCATCTCATGGATTTAGGTCACCTATAATCTCAACTCGTTCCACGTAAAATTTGGGCTTTGTCGGTATTGGGGTTTGGGTGTGGCACTCATTGCAATGCACCCTTGTCTAAAAATGGCAAAATTAAATGCTAATTATCTACCCTACGGAAGGAGTTATGGGAAAAATTTCTATAGACGGCTTTCCAAAAGTCATATGTGTAGATTTCAAATATACCCTTGGATTTGACCTTTGACCTTTACTTCAAGGTCAAATGGGCCAAAATTTTCAAAAAAATGAAATTTTTTACGAAAAAAAAATTATTTGCCCTGTTATTCAGACACCACACAGACTTAACCAATAATATTATTGGAAGGTGTTACCCTTCAGGTCATCTTTCATCTCCATGAATTTGGGGTCAATCGGTGCATTTTCACGGGAGTAGCGGCCATAAGATACCGAAACTGAAAACTGTCTCTAATTCGGGAACCGTTAATGCTAGAGACCCATTCTTTTTTGCATTTTGTAGAGCATGTAAAGCCCAACTTTGGAGGTGGTCTCGGTTTTTTTGTGTTCCATACGGTTTTCGAGTTACGCTGTATCAAAAAGTACATATTGGTGGTAAAAGCAAAATGTGCAGTACGGTAATGGATAATAAATTTTGAACTCTGGAAAAATAAAACATAAGGCTTGGCAAAGCAGACAACTTGTGTTCAAAAATGACATTATTTCATCAAATTTGAACTTCTGAAACTTCAGAGCACCTCCTATTTCAAGAATTTTGACCAAAATGACATTTTCTTTATTTTAATTAATTTTTTCTGTACGAAATTTAAGGCACATTATGGTAACTCCAAAATTATAACATTTAGTCCCTTATTTCTCCAAAACTGGCAGAGATAGGTCCATAGTTACTATTGAAGTTGAATAGGAAGTCATATACTGGCAATCTTACTATGACCTTGAAAGTGACCTTTGACCTACTTTTCACCATGAACTGAACTTTGCAAATTTTTCTTCCCTTTTATCTCCAAAACTGGCAGAGATAGGTCCATAGTTACTATTGAAGTTGAATAGGAAGTCATATACTGGCAATCTTACTATGACCTTGAAAGTGACCTTTGACCTACTTTTCACCATGAACTGAACTTTGCAAATTTTTCTTCCCTTTTATCTCCAAAACTGGCAGAGATAGGTCCATAGTTACTATTGAACTTGAATAGGAAGTCATATACTGGCAATCTAAATGTGACCTTAAAATTGACCTTTGACCTACTTTTCACCATAAACTGAACTTTGCAAAATTTGCTTCCCTTTTATCTCCAAAACTGGCAGAGATAGGTCCATAGCTACTATTGAACTTGAATAGGAAGTCATATACTGGCAATCTAAATGTGACCTTAAAATTGACCTTTGACCTACTTTACACCATGAACTGAATTTTGCAAATTTTGCTTTCCTTTTATCTCCAAAACTGGCTGAGATAGGTCCGTAGTTACTATTGAACTTGAATAGGAAGTCATATACTGGCAATCTAAATGTGACCTTAAAATTGACCTTTGACCTACTTTACACCATGAACTGAATTTTGCAAATTTTGCTTTCCTTTTATCTCCAAAACTGGCTGAGATAGGTCCGTAGTTACTATTGAACTTGAATAGGAAGTCATATACTGGCAATCTAAATGTGACCTCAAAATTGACCTTTGACCTACTTTTCACCATAAACTGAACTTTGCAAATTTTGCTTCCCTTTTATCTCCAAAACTGGCAGAAATAGGTCCATAGTTACTATTGAACTTGAAAAGGAAGTCATATACTGGCAATCTAAATGTGACCTCAAAATTGACCTTTGACCTACTTTACACCATAAACTGAATTTTGCAAATTTTGCTTTCCTTTTATCTCCAAAACTGGCTGAGATAGGTCCGTAGTTACTATTGAACTTGAATAGGAAGTCATATACTGGCATTATAAATGTGACATTAAAATTGACCTTTGTCCTACTTTTCACCATAAACTGAACTTTGCAAATTTTGCTTCCCTTTTATCTCCAAAACTGGCAGAGATAGGTCCTTAGTTACTATTGAACTTGAATAGAAAGTCATATACTGGCAATCTAAATGTGACCTTAAAATTGACCTTTGACCTACTTTTTATCATGAACTGAACTCTGCTAATTTCTTTCTCTTTTAACTTCAAACTTGACAGAGATAGGTCCATAGTTACTCTTGAACTTGAATAGGAAGTCATATACTGGCAATTTACTGTGACCTTGAAATTGACCCTTGACCTACCTTACGAAGAACTTAAATTTGATTGTACCATATATATTTTTTGCAATAGTTTAAAAATTCTTGTTGATTGCATTTTTACAGCTTGTCAAGCACAAAACTGGTGGCTGTGTCCCTTATTTTGTGTATGTGGGGGTCTATACGAATGCGCTTGCTCCAGCTGGTGGTACAATATTCGGAGGCGGTATCGCCTCTCTGATCCTCTAGTTCTTTAACTGGGATTAACTTATTTGGGATGAAATTAGGCAAAAGACTTCAGAAATCTATTAATTTCATTTTCTGTCAGTAAAAAAAGTGATAAAACTCTTTCATTGCCTAAAATCAAAGTAAAGTACAATCAGCATTTGGTGAAAAGTAATTATATAGGCTAAGCTTGAACTTAGCAATACAAAAACCAATTCAAGTCTTTTTATTTTTTTTAGTCTGAGCTATTCCAGGATGATTTGTACCCAGACACAGCGTCAGATGTCCCTGCCATCACAGCAGAACAATTCTTCAGTGGAATGGACGCTGACCCTGTTTTAGTAAGACCAAGAATATTTGTATTTACACAGAATAATTCCAACATTTAGGCAACTTGAGTTTTCTCTTTAAGCATGTGTGAGTCTGTTGAAACTGTCTTCTCTTAATTTTTTGGACAGATTAAAAGAAGATCACATGGAAAGCTGAGCCTTTGAAGTTATAGCAATTTAACATGTAATATGCAATGTATTCTAAGAATTCCTCCCTAATTTGTATTCTTTTCTAGGTAACAATGAAGTCTGGTTACAAAGCTCCAAATAATCTAATACCTGCATCCAAACCTAATATCCTCAACAAACTTCCAATGAAAAAAGCTGCTGTTTCTGGGGCAGTCCCTCAAGCCAAGCAGGAGAACGTCTCACATGCACCAGTAGTTGCAGCAGTTACGCCAGCCAGAGAAGAAAAACCTGCAGCTTCCTTACAGGCCCACACCCCTGCCAGGCCCACACCAGCCCCGGCACCAGCAGCGACACCGGTGCCAACATCAGCGCCAGCACCACAGGAGTCTGCTCTACCACCGGTATGGAAATGATGGTTGTATTAACTATGTGCTGTCTCGTTTGCTAGGGTTAGGGTACTATGGGTTCTCTGCATCTTATCTCTGGTGACTTATTTTAGATGAGTGTGTTGTGTTAGTTTATTATCCAGTCTTTTGCACATACGTGTTATAATATATGTATTTCATGTTCCAATATGTTGTTATTGATGGTTGTGAAAAGCTAACACAGTGTTAGTGAATGACAATTAATTTTATTGCCTTATTCTTGTTGAATTTTAATGAAGGATCCACATTATCTACATTTTGTTCGTTCAGACCAAGGTTCACAAGATGAAATAATGTATTATTAGCACTCATTGGATATTGTGAGAATAGGCAGATATGGCAGAAATTTTATAATTTGAAAAATTTGCCAATACATCCTTCATTATATATCTTTTGGGAGTTGCTAAATTTTCAGTTGTTAAAGCAACTGTTGTTGTCTGAGAGGGATGATTAGTCTTGAGATCTTGAGCATGTATATAAGTTCAAGAGAGCTTTAATAATAAATTTTAGGTAAAGATTAATAGAACAGTTTTCAAAAGAAATGCACCTTGGTCTGAACCAACAAAGGGTAATTCCTGGCTCACTCTAGCATTTTAGATGAGGGGAAAACTAAAAACAGTTTTAGAAAAATGAAACAAATATCTCATCAATGATCATTGAACAAAGAGAAGAGGAATATGTTTGATTTTCATGAGCAAAATCAATTTGACCTGCTAGTGTGATGCCAGTAAAGTACCAGCAGTTCTTGATGTTTTCATCTTGTGCTGCACTTGGCATGGTGGGAAGTTCTAATGGCACACACTGCACATTGTATTGCACTTTATGGGCTGCTACTAAGTATTATTTTAAACCTAGTCTTACAATTTGGTTATAAGTAAAAAAGCAAGTTTTAGGTCGAACTTTTCTCAAACAGAAAAAATCAGGATGGCAAAACTTGCATAAACTACATTGTAGAAAAGGGTCCTTAGCAAAGTTGAAGAGTCTTTGCAAGAATGCATTATCTTTAGAAAGGTAACATATCGCGGACTTGAACAGTTCTGATCTACATGGCATTTTCCACTGCATCATGGGTTTTCCAGCATGATTTTCCACCAAGCACACTAAAATAATCACACTTTTAATAATAATATGTGCTACCAGTGCCTGATTTCTTTCATATTTTCACATAACTCTAGATCAGCATGTTCTTTGGTCATTTATTCTCATAACTTATCTTATTCAATTAGACATCTTTTCTTAATTTTGTGATTATTTTCATGTAATTATAGCAGTTTTCTCCATAGCAGTTTTATCTTTGATTTTTTGGCTTTGTTTTACCCATGCTGGTTGCTCAGTTTCCCCAAGCATACTCTGCTTGAATTGCAAGCTTGAAGTTAACCTTGCCTTGCTCTTGTTTTCCCATTTGCATGCCGCTGGTTATTTCAACTTGAGGCATTCTTTCCTTGTTCTTTTGCCACAGCTTACCATGGTGTACTCCTGACAGTCTAATATCTTGAGCAGTTTAATCCATGACATTCTTATTATTATTATCTTCTGCAGGGGTTCGACGTGGAGCAAATTATGAGCGACATACGGAAACTTAAAATCATAGTCAAGGGCCATGAAAAGCGTATAAAATCCCTTGAAGATAAACTTGCCGAATATGAAGTAGAGGTCACAGATGAAAGTGATGTGGGAGAGAGCTAATCACAAAATGTACTTCCACCTTAATTTCTGAGTAATTATTTTTATATTTTAATTTTTATGTGTGTGTTGGTCTTTGTTTGAAATTGGCTTTTGGTTGCTTGAGTTGTCGTCTGACTAATGTAATTTTTCAATAATCTCTGAAGTGCACTTTGTCATTTCTTGCACAACTTACGGAAATTCTGCCAAGAGCATAATCAGCCCTTCTTTGCAGTGCACCAAAATAACTTTCATTTTGAAAGAAATTAATGATTTCAGGGATTATTGTCTCTCTCTTGATGGGACAAATGAAGTTTGTTTTTTCTTATTTGGTTATTTCACCTGTTTTGTTACCATGAGAAAAGGGGAGAATGCATGCTTTTTTATGTACAGACACAGATGTGTCTGTACATATTGCCATCACCTGCGTCTGTCGTCGCCGATGCCGATGCCGATGCCGATGCCGATGCCGATGCCGTCGCCGGCGCCGTGCACTTTCCTTGTAAACACGATAAGTGGAGGGCAGTTTTACTTTTTGGCTTAATATTTACAGAGCTGATGAATATTCATAAAACGCAGGTCAAGTTCGAAAATCAGCATGATCGGGCCATTTTAAGGGAAGTTATGCTTTTTTTTCACTTTTTTCAGCATATATGCAACCCTGTAAACACATTTTAAGGAAAACCGTTAGGCCTGTTGTCATGAAACTTATAGGAGTAATCAGTCTTATGAAAATGCAGGTCAAGTTCGAAAATCGGCATGATCGGGCCACTGTTTTAGTAGTTATGCTGTTTTTTTCATTTTTCAGCATATATGCAACACTGTAAACACAATATAAGAAAAACAGAATGGCCAATTGTCATTAAACTCACAGGAGTGGTCAATCTTACTAAAATGCAGGTTGAGTTCGAAACTCGGCATAATCGGGGCATTATTTTAGAAGTTATGCTGTTTTTTCACATTTCCTCAGATTCAACTCTTAGGCATGTTAACAGTCTCATTATTGAACTAATAAGATACGTAAAAGTGTTTGTTTGACATTTCCTACATCTTTACAACATTGTTAGTTGATAATGTAAAAATGATGGTAAACTTGTTATCGTGTATTGTGTAATAAAGTGTCAAAATGGAAATAAACTCCTATCATTGCAGTTTGTCAGATTTAATCACTATGTTCAGAATCTCAGAATGGAGGAAATTAGACATTTAACACTATTCTATTGATATTTTCCCCATCTCATCAATTTTCTTAGTTGATCATATAAAAATTGCAGTAAACTGTTTATTTTGTTTTATGTTAAAAAAAGTGTTAAAAATGGAAATAAACCCATGTCAGAACAGTGCTGTCTTGTTTCACATTTCCTCAGATTCAATTCTTAGGCATGTTAACAGTCTCATTATTTAACTAATAAGACATGTTAAAGTGTTTGGTTGAAATTTCCTGTATCTTTACAACATTATTAGTTGATAATGTAAAAATGATGGTAAACTTGTTATCATGTATTGTGTAATAAAGTTTCAAAAATGGAAATAAACTCATATCATTGCAGTTTGTCAGATTTAATCATTCACTATGTTTAGAATCTCAGAATGGAGGAAATTGGACATTTAACACTGTTGTATTTATATTTTTCCCATCTCATCAATTTTCTTAGTTGATCATATAAAGATGGCAGTAACCTGTTAATTTTGTTTTATGTTAAAAAAATTGTTAAAAATGGAAAAAAAAACATTTCAGAACAGTGCTGTCTTGTTTACATTTTGGCATTTTCAAGTTGTGACTTTGAAGTTCCATGGGCCTGAAGACCTTTGCTAGTCACATTTTCTGAATATCCATGATACTAATATTTTATTATTAAAATTGATGGTTATTATGCTGTTAAACATTATGTAATATTGCATCAAAATTTGAAAAAAACCTATTTGGGCACTGCTTCCATGATGACCATTTAAGAAAAACAATGTCACTTACTGTTCTCAAACAGTACAGTAAATATGTACAGATGTGTCTGTACATATTGCCATCACCTGTATCTGCCGTCGTCGCCATCACTGTCGCCGGCGCTGGCGCCGTGCACTTTCATTGTAAACATGATAAGTGGAAGGCAGTTTTACTTTTTGGCTGTATATTTACAGAGCTGATGAATATTCATAAAACGCAGGTCAAGTTCGAAAATCAGCATGATCGGGCCATTTTAAGGGAAGTTATGCTGTTTTTTAACTTTTCAGCATATATGCAACACTGTAAACACATTTCAAGGAAAACTGATAGGCCTGTTGTCATGAAACTCACAGAAGTAATCGATCTTATTATAACGCAGGTCAGGTTCAAAAATCGGCATGATCGGGCCACTGTTTTAGTAGTTATGCTTTTTTCTTCACTTTTCGGCATATATGCAACACAGTAAATAAAATATAAGAAAAACAGATAGGCCAATTGTCATGAAACTCACAGGAGTGGTCATTCCTGCTAAAACGCAGGCTGAGTTCAAAAATCAGCTTAATCGGGCCATTATTTTAATGAAATGCCGTTTTTTCACATTTCCTCAGATTCATTTCTTAGGCATGTTAACAGTTTCGTTATTTAATTAATAAGATACGTAAAAGTGTTTGTTTGGCATTTCCTGCATCTTTACAACATTATTAGTTGATTATGTAAAAATGATGGTAAACTTGTTATCGTGTATTGTGTAATAAAGTTTCAAAAATGGAAATAAACTCATATCATTGCAGTTTGTCAGATTCAATCATTAAAATTTGATGTTGAATTTGCAGTTTAACATAATGTACTTTTGCATCAGAATTGACAGTAGCATATTTTGTGCATAGTTATTTCCTGTTTTTTGTCTGTACATTTGACAGCTTTGCTGCCTTGTTGTCTTTTAAAATTGATGGGGGGAGGGGGGGGTACCTACTTCAGGCATGTCTTTTGTACTTTTGATTTCTTTCTTCACTTTTGTCTTGTTTGATATATTTACTGCTCTCATAAAAAGAAAAAGCTTGAAAAATGATGAAAACAATAAATGGTTTTCTTTCATCTAAAAACAAAGGGGAATGGGGTTTAAGGAAAGGGAAAGTTAAACTTAAACAGTGGCTTATTAAGCATGTGAAATAATTGAATGTTGATTTTTACCAACATCAGTTTGATTATCAGTGCTTGAAGTTTTGTAAATTATTAGTTGGGGTATTCCTTTTGACCTGCCAAGTGATCTGCTTGTTGCCTTCATTCCACAAGTTGCATATTTAGTTTGGAAATATAAAATATGATATTTGTCAGAGTTTGTATTTACATCCCCCTCCCTCCCTTTATTATGCAGATTTGCTTTTATTTATCCCTATATGCCATTGACAGTCTTCCTCATTACCCTGAGAGTAATACCTTCTCTTAGCTTTATTTTGGTTTTGATTTGAACAGATGATGTTTTTGTTTGCTTCAAAGATGAAACTGGCAGCAACATGGCATGCATTCTGTCTATACTAGTTTCTAACTTACTAACAGTTCACAGTGACAACATATCTCAGCACTGAACAAATAATTCAAACACTGTTTAGTAGGTAACATCAAGTATGTAGCTGCATATCAGAAAAACAATACTTCAGTGTTATCTTGTTATGGTAATTATATCTTTTCAATGGGGGAAAATTGTGAGTTTTACAGATACTGTATTTTGTAATTCATCATTTCTTTAAATTAGATCATACTTAAGTGTTAGCAACAATATTAAAAACTCTATAGTTATGTTCTATGCAGTAAAAGCACCTCAAATTTTTGTGATTATAAAAATATGTATATGAAAGTTTGATAATTTTTGCCCATTGAAAAAGATCTAGTCATTACTGTAATAAATTGACATGTACTGCACTGCTGTATTTTTCTCTAGAAGAACAGAGAAAATTTATATGGCATAACATGTTGTTTTTGTTCTGCTAACTAGCCAAGGGAGTTTGTTAGATGTGCTTGCATCAGGTCACCAATTTGGCACCCACTTTTTGCAGATTTCAGTCCAGGTTGACTCAACAGCATCTAGCAGGTCTAAACATTTTTTTTTCATGTATTCCTTTTGAATCTTTTTTGAGCTTATTATTTTATTTGGATGATAAAAGTTTATTTTAATATTGCCTAATTAAGACTGTATTTGTGAATTCAAATTCAAATCACAGTTATTTATAATTCACATATAAAGAGACAGGCCTTCCCAACTACCAGACTCGGCACCTACGGGTCCAGTATAAACCGGTTTATCAGACCACACTACCCGTTTTCAAGGTGTGTGTCAGATCGCATTACAGAGTATCAGCCACCACACCGATTTTGCCTGGTGCGCGATGTGATAGCAATGATCCTAAGCGGGGTTGGAAAGTAGTGCATCTCATCTAGATTCATGCGCTGCTGCAATTTTCTGTTTATGCTAAAATCTGACAGTACCGCAATTTTTAACATAAAATTTAGGTTCGGACATAGCCAATGATGTTTTGTAAATAAGAACTTGCAAACTTATATATATTAATTTAGAAAAGTAGACCTAATTTTGATAGCGGAAGCATATTCTGTCGGGGGTTAAATATTTTCATGACTACCGGGATGGATGAGATTGAGGGCAGGGGTAATCCTAGAGAGGGGTGAGAAACGTCCATTGTTCTCGTCAGCGAGGCTGTCCTTTTTCAGGGTTTGTACGCACGGACAGAAAACTTAAGTATTGTGGGAACGTTACTAATGAAGCCACTGGTAGTACTAGTAGATATCAGCCTGTAGTCTTGAACAAGCGCCTCGATGACGAGTGAACAGTTGTCAAAAACAAAAGACCGAGGTGTGGTAGTTCAACTACTGTTCATGCGTGCCGCAACGACCAAACCTAATTGCTCCTCAAGGTCACAAAACAAAAACCTGTACTGACGGCTAGGCTCGTCTTAATCATATAAGTCGCGCGTTTCCACCCCCTGATTGAGGGATTCGTCTGTTGTATTCATACGACTCCTACTTGACGCAAACGAGGCGCGATACCCGGATGACAGGTAGGCTTACAGAATTTGTGATAGGGTATGATACTCTTTTATGCGATCTGACACACACCTTGAAAACGGGTAGTGTGGTCAGATATACCGGTTTATTCTGGACCCGTAGGTGCCGAGTCTGGTAGTTGGGAAGGCCTGAGAGACATGCTCAGGCCATGCTTGAGTCAGTACTCTGGTTTGGTTAGAAAGTGGGTGATGAGTTGTTCTAGGTGTTGGGTGTCACAGGGGTTGTTCATATGCCTAGGGCAGTGTGAGGAATGGTAGAATGGGGGGGGGGGGGGGGGGGTGCCAGTAGACTGCTGTGTGTGGGTGAGAGATGTTGGAATGGGCAGGTTGTTTTGCTCATCTTCAGTTGGAACACAAGGTAGAAATTATATCCTCAAAGTTAAAGTGAAATAGAAACAGCAAGTATAATACCAGCAAACAGCTTTTCCATATAATGATATCGTCATGGTACTTTTTCAAGAGATCATTTGAGGCAGAGAAAAAGTTCTTACAAACGTTGTATTTATTAAAATGGCTAAATGTTTTCACATATAATGTACTAACTCTTTGCACTCTTGGCACTTTTCATTTTTTTTTCAGGTCATTAAATTGCAATTGCATATTATTTTTTAAAGTGTTGCATTGTTTATCTTAATTATTAATTGTGTAGCTGAAACTTTTTCAGTCATTACAGCAGTGTTCAAAATACTACTTTCATTTTTTTACTTTCCCCAGAGCTTGCCTGAAGATCTTGATGTTGCTGCTTTACTGGATGAGATGAGGAAGCTGAAGATCATTGTCAAGAAGCATGAGAAGCGTATTCTTACTCTGGAAAAGAAAATAGCAGAAGCTGAGGCAGAGGCCGATGCTGAAGTGGAGGTGGAAGCTAACGGAGAGGAAGAACAGGAGGAACAGGAAGAGGACTGATTGGCTGCAGCAGTGCTGCTCTATCTACAGACTGGGATAGGTAGCATCCTGTCCTTGCTATAATAAGACTCAGTAAATCACAGCAAAGACAATAAAGTGAAACTGTTGAAAAAAAAAAAAGAAGATAAAGAATGTTTTGCAAATGGTTGCTTTTTTCATACATATTTCATAATGCTCTGTTAAGTATGAATATCATTTTATTGTTAAAGACAAAGTACAATGGAAAAAAAATGCTTGCTTCCATGTGATTGCAGCTTATTTCAGTCAAATGTACAGTTGACTGAGTCAATTAGACACAAATTCCAGATTCTCACAGATTTTCACTGCATGGAGAGATACTGTGCTTCCTGGCCCGTGGTGGGTTATTCAAGACCCCTTTTATTTTGACACATAAACTAGTTGAGGGCATTATAAGTATCAAGAGGGCAGAAAATTTTACCACCACATTTATCAGTTTTGAGAGTTTTATGGCAGTGATTCTTAAATGATGACAAGTGTCCATGATGGCAAGTGTTTACTATTCCAATAACAGATGAGAGCATTAGGTATAGTGTTCTCACCACCAGTGCAGTATTGTCTGTGAGTGGTCTGGACACCTGTGTATTAAACAGATAATCTGAATGTCATATGCAATTGCTTTTATATGAATATTATTGCGAATGTTTGTGTATATGTAGATTAAGTAGATATAAGGCTGACTGGCATATGTGGCCTCATCATGTTTGTGAAAACTATTCTTCAGTGAGCTATACTCTATATGCTTGTGATTATATTCCATATAGACTACTAGGCATGCTAATATTTATTTACTATACTGCTATATAACAAGAAGTGGTGGTGTTGTATAAAATTACTGCTGGGATAAATCTCCACTTATTGTATATTTGAAGGACTTGTTAACCCCTTTCAAAGAATTGTATGTAATCTTTTCTAAAATGAATAACTTAAGCCACACTTCAAAATATTCAGTTTAGCAGATATTTAATTAACTTGCATGTAGTATTAATGATGGTTCTGTGATGGGTTTCTTGATATTGATACAAGCCTGTGTCTGGTACAGTGCAGACCTGTACATAACACTCTCCTCAAGACATAGACATCATAGCTTGGCCACTGTGTGCTGATGTAGGATGAGCTGAGCTCTTTGGGTTACATTTGGATTCTCACCTTTATCACAGAGAAAACTAGAATGTTTGTGTAATGTTTCATAGCTTGGAGATCACCTACAGAATGAAAGACTGTTAAGCAGCAAGTTTTGCTCTGAGAGCAGGAAGAGTTCACCTAAGTAACAGTTATCAGTAGAGCTGAGTAGATCAGTAGCCAAAGCCTTGTGATTGACCTTATTATTTATTGTAATAGAATTGGCTAGAAGGTGGTCTGAAAACTGTGAGAGTTTGGTGATAGAAGTTGGAGGTTGCCTACTGTGATTGAGAACCATGCCAAATTCATGTACACTCGTCATGGAAATACATTCTATAATGTAGATATGATTATATTGTAATAATATTGTTATACTGCGACTTGTAGACAGAGTCCATGTTATTATTATTATTATTTTGTGTACTTACAGACAGATTGCCCAGAAGCAAGTGGTGGACTAATTAATTAGCTAAAATACTGTTGATATTCTTTTATATGAAGCCATGCTGTACACCTGAAGAAACCTAACTGCTGTATAATATTTCTACATTGGCTACCGTCGGATTGTAGTTCTACTTACCTAATGTGTTACATTGTCTGGTACTATAGTTGTTACTGTTGTATTACCGTAACCTATAGAAAGAGCACAATACGAGATGCCCTTTTATGGGTTAAAACCTGTTGATGAGAGAGAAAGAGAGAGACCTAGTGATTGAGAGATATCTTTTACGATCTGGATAGTTTGTGCCGCTTGTGGACACACAGGCTTGTAAATCGCCATTATTTTCTAGATATTACAGTGTTCAATGAAGGGGTGGGGTTTATAAAACTGTTTGATAATGGTTGGTTCTAACTATAGAGTAACACTAAAGTTACTCTTCCATAAGCATGTGGTATGTCTCAGTTACAGAGATTTTTATTCTTTTCTCAGTTACGGAGTTCTTTATTCTTTCTCTCTTTTGTGAGATTGCGAGAAGCGTTAGACACAAGTCTTCCGTTCCTCCCCGCCTGTATGCCATACCTTCCCAGCCTATATACCTGACAGTTTGCATGAGAAATTTAGCGTTGAGACCACCAAGCTTATTATGACGGTCGCTCTTACTGTAATGATATATCTTTATATTGGGCCGGATAGGGACTGTAATTATTTGAAATAAAATTATACGTGATTTTCATTAAGGCTGTTGATAAAAGAATGTTCATTTACACGTGAGATACCGTAACGGTATAAGTATTGAGTGAAATTGAAGTAGTTAAAAAATACATGTGCTATGGGCGCTTCTCACAACATCAAGCCAGATTCAACACAGTGCGGGTTTCCAGACACGAGTTGACGGATCCGCATGCGTGGTAAAGAAAGAAACAAACTAATTCTCTAAAATGCGTTTATTTTTCACGTGCAATATGTAAAGGAGAAAAATAATCAAGGAAAACGTTTTATTAACAAAATATCTAGAAAATTTTTCAAAATCTATCTCGCACTATTATGGAGTACGTTATGTACATGTAGTGATGCGATTCCTCATCGAAGACGAGAAATCTAGTTTTCCATTTTCTACGAGAAAACGTCCTCAAGTGTTTAAAAAACGGTTCCTGGGGCAGTGTCCGTATATTTATCCCTGCTATCTGAAATAACTAACATCAACACAGACTAGTAGTTAAACGGCTGAACAACAAGCACAGATCATCTTTTTTCCGGATAAATAGTCAAAACCGGGTGTTTCTTGACTAGGCGGGGACTACTGTTTTTTGAAGATGCGTGTGCATATTACATTTCCAACCTCCATCCTCTGAAATTGATAAGAATTTCAGTTATTTCTCTGGCATAGAGTGGTCTATTGGGAGGGGGGGGGGGGGGGGGGGGGCATTTAGACCACGTGTATTTATCTGTTCGCTGTATACTCACAGTTGCAAATGTAGGGTACGTGTAATCAAGCTTGATTAAAACACGCCCTTAGGTACATATACCTATTTTTCTAGGCAGATGGGTCAGAAGTTACATATAATTTTTAATGCCCCCTCAGATATATATATCAGCCAATATACATACATGCATTTCACGGATGTGTCATTAAAGCCCCCTTTACACTGGACGGCGTCCTTTCTGCGTCCAGCAGTACGGCCCCATTTGAGAGTTAAAAATTACAATACTTTACGTGCCGACAACTGGCCGATCACTGAGCATTCATTCTGATACAAAATCAATGCTCGAGCCTCCTTATTAAGACCACAGCGATGCCAAATTCCATGGTCGCAGAAAGGACGCCGTCCAGTGTAAAGGGGGCTTTATATACTACTGCATCTGCGTTTAGGGATGTTCGTGGAAAGACCGACTTTCAGGGATTCAACTTTAACTGTTAAAAGAAGGTGCATATA
The DNA here is from genome assembly GCF_051362555.1 of Lingula anatina. Taxonomy (NCBI): domain Eukaryota; kingdom Metazoa; phylum Brachiopoda; class Lingulata; order Lingulida; family Lingulidae; genus Lingula; species Lingula anatina. The sequence goes on along the minus strand of NC_141767.1, from coordinate 65,048,419 downwards.
TTAGAAATGATTTGATGAATATATAAAATGAATGACCTGATTTAATTCATCTCCTTGAACCACTCTGGTGATGACTATCGGACCTTTCAGATCACCCAAGGGCGTCATAATCATCTTCAGTTTGTTACCGTCCCAACTCGGCTTGTTCTGAAAATGAGCAAAACGTAGTGAGGTGAGGGAGGGCACCTTTTTCATTAGTTTTTCAATATGCAAAACTCTTAGAGCAAAACCTTCATTGGCTTTGTAGTTGGATCATAACGAAAATTATCAAATATTCACATCAGTCTGATGCAGGCCTACTTCCAGATTGGCCGTAAACTAGCGGTATGAAAGTTTTTCGGATTGTATTTGATAATTTAAATGTATGAACCATTTATCTTTGTTTTGCCTTGCATTTAAGGATTCGTTTTTTCTTCACAAATATTACCAAGTAGAATGACAGGATGCAGGGTCATTTTGAACTATAATTACCTTCATTTTATGGCCAAACATCTCGGATTCAAATTCTTGTCCTATGGTGAACTCCAGTTTTGTGGCCCCTCCTGGTCCCCCTGACGCGTTCACCACAAACTTGTCACCGTCCTGTGTTATCTCCATTACTGGCGTTATAGCCGCTGCTATCTTCCTTTTTGCGGCGTTTACTCCTAAAGATTTTTGCGAAAAACGTTTGCATAAAAACCAGTTGGTGTGTTGAATTGGCTTTGCAACACAGTAACTACGTTAGTGTAGGCTGATAATATGTAAATAAAAAGGTAAAACGTGGCAAAATCTCAAACATATCTACTGAGAAGAACTCATTGCCATGGTGACACATTCATGCTACTGAATATGCCCTTTCACAAAGACATAGAAGCGGCAGTAATCTAAAAATGTCCATTGCAATTTGGAATAGGAAAAGGTAACTGCCTTAATACGCGATTATATGTTAGAGTAAAAGCAGACCGCAGCCGCTGTCCCCTACCCACAGGCTTCACACACACGCGCGCGCGCATCTCTAAACCTAATAGTAAGGTCCTTTGGGGTGTATTGGTGTGTTTATATACGTGTGCCCCCTAGCATATGTGACTTCATCACACACAAAATGGCAGTATTTATCAAGGTTGTGTGCGCGTGGGGATTGGAGGTGGGGGGTGGGGGGGGGGGGGGGGGGGTGGAAGTCAGATGCCCCTCCTCCTCTCTCGAGATTTAAGAATTTTTCTACTTAACGTTTTCGGCTTTTCCTACCATCAACTTCAACAGCTGCCACCTACGTTTTTTTTCTCAGCCTAAACGGCACAGAGGCCGTGAGGAGAATAACTCAATGTAGAATGGAGCTTCATTGTCCTGATTTGTTGACTTAATTCAAAGTAATCAATGGGCGGTATTCCATTGCAATAGACACAGACTTTAAGCTAACTAATCCGAACAGAGAGCATGAAACCATTAAGTATTGCGAAATCTTCTGGACGCTCAAACCTCATTGAAACTATCCTATATTTCAGAGTCCAGGCAAGAGGGTAAATTCAGGTAGATGTAACCACGCCTTTGCAACTTTACATTGTTCATTTAAAAGCAGGCGCAAAAGATATTCATATTAGTAATCGTACATTTCATCATGATTTTCCAACTTACCAAGAGCATCCAGAAATGCATCAAAGTTTTCAGTCTTGTCATGTTTCCAAACACCGTTGAAATCGCAAGGCATGGTGTATCGTATTAATTTAGGTATCAGTTGATAAATGAAAACGTCTTCAAAGCGAAGGGGGCTATTTCGCCGCACAATCTAGACCCAACCTCTACAACGAATAAACTCAAGGGGGTTCTGGCTCCTGACAGTAATTCTACACTGTCTTCACTTTGGTAATCTTACACGTTACTAGGCAGGCATTAAATATTGTGCTGCTGACTTTTGCTGCGTTTTATTTTTGTGTCGCTAGCTTTAGTTGGTTTTCATACTGGCCTATGTATATATTTGCGTCCCGATTTTTGGCCTTTATAAACCATGCATTATTGATTGTCAGCTCCTTATACAAAAAAAGATACATTCGTGCAATTGTGTGTATAATATTTATTAAACAAACACTTGGGTGCCGTATAATTGAACACAAACGGAATTGATTATATGCAAATAATTCAACCACGAGTTATAATTATTTATAGCTTAAGTTAGGCTTTGATAATAATTTCGAATTAGTTTGATTCGAATCATCGCTAATCAGTGATTAATTATCACGTTTGAGGATTTGAGGGGTTTGGAAGTACATGTACTATGTGTAATACTGCAACATACATACTGTATACGAGCGTATGTACTATGTACCGGTGTGACAGGAATGGTAGTCCTAGATATCGGGGTCCCATATGCTAAGTGCAGGTTAGAGTTAGCCGGAGTATTGGGGCAAGGAGTTATAACTCCTTGATTGGGGGAAGTATATGGGGCGAATATCACCCGTATGGGGAGCGGACTACGGTTCCTATTGTGGACTGCCATTATTGTAACACCCGTACGTGTCAGTTGTCAACTTGTCACCCAGTAGAAAGGGGCATTAGGTAGTTGAAGACATCCAACAGAACTGATTCAGTCCAAAATTAGTACTAAAACCAAATATAAATCTAACACATTTAAATCCACGCCCTTTTTGAAGGCTGTCCACTTTATTGAAGGCCTACTTCTTTCTCACAACTAAATGTCTAAGTAGATTTATTATAAAAACAGTCCTTATATGTATTACAGAGAACGATTGTATTTAAACATGCTTATAGCCAACATGTTATTTTAGCAGACCTTTTAAGTAATGACTGTCACCACACTCCCATAGTTTTTCTTTTCTAGACCAATCATTTCATCTTTATGGCTTTAGCAATAAAAACATAAAGGGATCAAAATGACCATACTTCTTTTAGTGGCTACCAGTATATTCACAGGCTACAAAAGTCCGCTTGTATCATAGTTGAAAGATCTAAACTACTGCTTTTTAAAGAATCGTTTGCAAGTCACGCCTCCAACCACCATTGTCTGAAAGAACAAAATAAAATACATAAGTGAGGTTTGCTAATACCAGAAATATTCATTTTATCCCTAATACTTCATAGTTTTCTTTTCTAGACCAATCATTTCATCTTTATAGTTTAAACAATAAAAACATGTAGGAACAAAAACAAACGCACTTTATCGTGCTAGTAATTATTTGCGATTACCAGCAATGTACATTTTATCCCTAACACTAAGTAATAGTGCGGACAAAGCAGAACATTTCAAAAGAGGTTCGCACCTGTACCATTTCGTCTGCTACAATCTCTCTGCTGACGACCATTGGTCCTTTCCATTCCTTCACTGGTGTGAAGTTCATCATCAGTTTGTTCCCGTCCCAGGAGGACAGCAACTGAATTGAAACGTCGGAATGAGAGAGAGAGAGCAACTGAATTGAAACGTCGAAATGACATGAGAGAGAGAGAGAGCAACTGAATTGAAACGTCGGGATGACATGAGAGAGAGAGAGAGAGAGAGATGAATAAGTTATTAAATTTCAACAATTATCTACATGTACTAGTATGTTTTTTATTAATTCGTTAATGAAACATCTTCCTCAGTATGTGTACATTGCCATGATATGCTATAGTTTATATTAATATTGATTTTGTTATTCTATGGTTAATAGCAGTAACTGAAAAAGTGTATTATAGCCTAGACCTACTAGTACCTTCATTTTATGGTCAAACATCTCTGTTTCCAACTCGTTTCCTACAGTAAACTCCATAGTGTTTGTCTTTGGTCCACCTGATGTCTTCGCTACAAACTTGTCGCCGTCCTGTTTGATGTCTATAACCGGCGTTACTTGCATCGCCATCTTTCTCTTTAAGGCGTTCATTCCTAAATACGTATAAATAATTTTAGTTTGTTTTGAACGCTTAATTTTCAAATTCTGCCAAAGGCATATTAACATACACTCTTGCTTATGTGTGGAAAAATGCATACCTATAGAGCATCAATATAAGCGGTAAATAGGTATGATTTCCATTATGTCACACAAAGAAAAACAATATTCAATCAATCTAACCCTTAGACACGAGAAGACTCACCAAGAACAGGAATTATTTACGAAATAATAGTAGTGTAAGTGACACTATTGTGAATATTAAATTTAGGTTATCTGGTCATTACCTACCAAGTGCGCCCAAAAACCCATCAAGATTTTCACTTCTGTCATGTTTCCACACGCCGGACAAGTCGCAAGGCATTTTGTATTTGTTGTGCTGAATGAACAAAATCTATGCAGACTGTGCTGTCTCTGTTGATACTTGTACCGATATTGAGTCAGGGCAGAATACACGCTATTTATATCGAAAATAATCAGCTTCAGGATATAATTTTGTGCACATGGTAACACAGTACTATGCGTTCTAGTTATTGACCTCTGCATCGTCACAATGTATTTTTATTATGCGGTTTTAATGCGTGCGTCCCAGTTATTGACCCGAGAGTTAAAAAGCCCAGTTTATTGTATTCTATAGGCCTACTTAGTACCCAGAAGGTGTGGCCCATAAGGGGTGTTTAAATGATGTATGATGTCTTCTCGCGCATCACTTACGTACTGTACACGAGGATTTGTAAGCAGTTCCAATCAATAGGATCATGGGTGTTAAATACAAAAGACATTTAATAGGGGAAGGAGAAATATTCGACAAAAATTCAGTGTTGTCCATAACAATTATCTTAAAATAACTAGTAAACGGTTTATTTGTGCTATACATATAATGTACATATATTAGCATAAATTTGCATCTAAAAAGAAAATAATAAATGCTTGAGGGATTTTAAAAAGAGATATAGGCGTGTTACACTTTGCTGTCCTCTCTCTCTCCCTCTCTCTCTTAGGCACTGTTACTGTTTTCAAACATCTTTATTTGTAGGTTTGTTTCTCTACAAACACCTGACCATGGGCATGCAGTAACCAATGCACTAATAAACAGTAACGTTTTGTCGCTCATCCTCGCGGTGCATTTCATGCTTAAATACAGTGACTTGAACATGTAATTTAAGCAAAAAAAGCCCAATCCTGGATTATACAAACGCTATATGATAACTTAATACTGTTTAATAACATCGCCCCTATATTTGATCATGCAACACGCTTGAAAATCCTTTTCGCAGTCACTTCACCACAAGTCATTTCCTGAAAATATAATTAAGGGCATTACAAAACCGCACCCAGCGCTTGGACAAGTTTTGGAAGGCGCTTATAATAAATATAATGTAATGTGTTTGTCTCAGATAATTGGGAACTTAGTTAACAATTCCAATTTATTCACCGTACCTGCACCAGCTCCCCGTCTACGATCTCCCTGGTCATGATAACGGAGTCGCCGTCGCCGTCTACCGGAACGCAACGGAATACCAGCTTGGACCCCTCCCAAGCAGGAGTCGTCTGCAAATGCAGCGTATGACTTCTTAAATAAATGATTTAAATGCACTTGCACAGTTTGTCAATCGAATAAATACCTTCATTTGTATGCCCATTTTCCTGTATCAAGTTTTTTAATGGCAAAAGAGACAAAAGAAGAGGTATAAATTATATAATTTAATGACATATATGGTATGTTTGCACCTTCATTTTCTTCTTGAATTCGTCAAAATCCATTTCTATCCCTATGGTAAAGGCACTTTCCTTTGAAATAATTCCCATGCTGAATTTAGCCTTGAAGTTGTCTTCCTTCTGGTCCATAACCAAAGTAGGGTGAGTATTGACTGCTATTTTTTTCATAAAGTATGAAACACCTAGAGTAAATAATGCATGTTTTAGTTTAGCACTTGGATTCAAAGGAAAACTTTTTAATACATCCAGCTTATAGGATCTTTCTTTCTTTTTTCATTCATTCATTCTTTTATTTATAACCCCCCCCCCCCCCAAGGAGATTGTTTTCACCCCTGTCTGTCTGTCTGTCTGTTTGTTTGTTTGTCATCAACATAACTCAAAAAGTTATGGACCGATTTTGATGAATTTTTCAGGAACTGTCAGAAGTGGGCCAAGGAAGAGATGATTAGTTTTTGGTGGTGATCCGGATTAATAATCAATCAATAATCAACAATAATAAAAAAATCGCTGTCTTGGCGGAGGTCTGCGCTCTCGGAGTGCTTTTCTAGTTGTTTATGTAGTAACAGTATATACCGGGTACGGTTGATGCCATTCCCATATCACACAGTCATATGAGTCTGTTTGATATGGTTTATCATTCTGAGTCACATACTCCAAAACGAAAAAGATTGCCTCCCACCCCAGTCCCACTCCCCCGAAATCGCAGATAGCAAATCTGGAAGTCCAGTGACGCATAGCAGATCAGATAGAGAAGCACTAGTCCCGTCCGTCGAATCATAGCAAACAAAAGTTGTTACTGTACAAATGTAAAGGTAAAGTAACGGTGCTGCCGTATGTTACATGTAGAATTATAGACAAGTCGTCTTACCAACTTTGTTCAAGAACGCCTCAAAGTTTTCACTTCTATCCGCCTTCCAAGTCCCAGTGAAATCGACTGGCGCCATGTTAGTGGATTATTGTTGACGTTTTCTACTGCTACTCTGTTCAAATACCTATTAAATTATGGTGTCCATTAACACAAACCTGGGTACTGAGACTCGAACATACTCATTGTATGCACGGTATACAAAGTGAAAAGAGGTCAAGATCTATTTAACAAAGGGTATAGTCCTGGTTTTTAACCTCTTCCCAACCTTAAGCATGTTTAAGCACTACAAAATATGGGCCAGTGCTTTTACCGGATTTACGGGTAGGACCTACATTATGTCAGCTTTTATTAGATGACATATTCTCAAATAATTTTCTGCTTGTCACTGCGAAATGTGAATTGTTAACGAAAAGAGATAGTAGGGCCTGCTAGAGCACAGTGACGAGATTTGATAAAGCCAAGCACCGAAATACACGTCCGACATGTAACCCAAGGCTATCAGTGTGTGTGTGTGTGTTTGGGTGGGTGGGTGGGTGGGTGGGTGGGGGGGGGGGGGGAGGGTGTCTTTGGGTGGGGGTGGATAGAGGTGGTTTGAGAAGGCGGTAGGCCTATATAGAAAGTAGGCCTACTTACTATAGGTTATTGCACTTGCCTGTGCAAAGTCACTAATGCATGATATGAGAACAATTTAGGACCCTGTAGTCAGTCTTGTATAAATCGATCGATGTTTTAACTGTGCATTAGATGCGATCAGTGATGATTATATTGATTTCAATTAACTAAAATATAACTTGTGTCACAAGACAATAAGTGTAAAGGTAAACAAAGTTATAAGATGTTTGTGAGGAAAGATTCGTTAATTTATTTTCGTATATATCAATATTCATCATAGTACAAAACAATGTACGAGTATTTATAAATAAACATATGATTTAAATGGCGATAAAAATTTATATTCGACACGTAAGCAGTAGCCTTTTCAGGAGTAAAACTGATACAATTAATTTAATATACAATCCAAAGAACAACATAAACGATATATTTTTGGACTTTGTTTTGCGATAAGTAGACACATGAATTTTCATCAAAATTAAACCTCGCTGGGGAGTTTTGATCATGCAGTTTATATGTACACGTAGTATGAGCTTCACACGATTTGAAAAAATTCGCTGCTTCTCTGTCTTCATTTGACCTGTACAATCGAACAGAGCGGTTTTTCAGTTTGTACAATACGTGTCTCTCCCTGGAAGCAGTAAATACTAGACCCTACTGAACTCTTTTAAAAAATCGTTTTGAAGTCACTTCACCGCATGTCATCTCCTGAAATGAAATGATTTAGAGATTAAAAGGCATTAACCAAACCAATCAAATAAAACATGTGCCTTTATTAAGAAAAACCGACAATTTTTTTGTCATTTCCTCTTATTCTATAGTTTGCATGGGAGGCATGTTTCAATGAGGCTAACTCCAATCATTAGTAAAGAATCATGGATATTCAACAAATTTGACGATTTCTGGTCGACTCTCGGACGAATATAAGGTTGACTCAAATTTTCAGTAACTTAAATAGTTTGCACTTTGTAATACAAAGTCTTGATTTTATTCCTAAACAAATAACGTGGTATATCTACCTGCACCATCTCCCCGTCTACGATCTCCCTGGTCATGATAACGGAGTCGCCGTCGCCGTCTACCGGAACACAACGGAATACCAGCTTGGACCCCTCCCAAGCAGGAGTGGTCTGCAAGTACAGGGCAAACAAACAGATCTTCAAATTTAATAGAATTCCATTGAAAAGTGTTAAAATTTCGCCGTATGTGCTATGTGTGCACCTGAGTTAATGAATAGTTCCATATGCAGTAGAAAAAATCATGAAATGACGTCACCTTCTCACCTTCATTTTCTTGTCAAATTCATCAACGTTCATTTCAGTCCCAATTGCAAAGGCACTTTCTTTTGATATTGGTCCCATGCTAAATTTAGTTTTAAAGTTGTCTTCATTTTGTTCTATTGTTACCGTTGGGTTGGTGTTAGCAGCAATTTTTTTCTTTATGAAGCCAATACCTGAAATATTTCATTAAAGCATAGCGTACACAGGATATATTTGTAATGATGAAAAGTTGGCATTATTTCATGTATGGAAACAAATGCCAGTACTACAGTTAGAGATACACACGAAATATATCTAAGGCACAAGTCGTATGTCGACTCAGTTATCTCTATCGTGTACAGGTATGGAATGTAGGTCTACAATGTATGATTAACTTACCAACTTTGTTCATGAAAGCCTCAAAATTTTCACTTCTGTACACTTTCCAAGAACCAGAAAAATCAACTGCTGCCATGGTGAGGGAGAACTACACTATAAGACGTGTAAATATTTACAGCTAGATGTAGATATATTCTAGTAAAACGGTGCTGCATAAGCACATTGCCTTTCCAGCTTCTGAAGTCGTCTTTACAAACTATCGTACGTAATCAGGTAGGCCTACAACAGCACCCGTTGATCAAGTCACACATTAACTTCAAAATCCAGCATTAAGATTATCTTCTTTGTGAACAGTGACGCTGTCCATGCAATGGTTTGCTGCATTACCAAAGTCCAAAGCAGGACACTACACAATTGCAGCCACCAACGATCGCATAGAGTCTACTACAATTGCATGTGTCTTCAAATGACGCTATTTTCAATCAAATAGTTGTTACTTACGTACGTCGTTGTGATCGCGTGCAGCGGCGTCGTCATAATGACGTTGTATAAAGAAGTTATCATAATGATGCATCTATGAAGATCTCATGAAAAAGATGTAGTATCCTATCCAAGCTTTCGGTTTCTACGCCTTCTCTGGGGATAACTTATTTATTTCTTAAAGGTCTATACGGTGATTTGATATGAACCCTCAAAATGACGTTGCATGTAACGACCACGTCGCTGGGAATAAACAATGAAAATTTTTTAAATAATGAATAAAATAAAATAACTATAACCTTCAGTGATAGTGTATATATTCAGGAAAGATGTCACTTAAAGCTGTAAGCCCATTATTTATTCTAAGACTTTGGTTATTTTAATTTAAAATATTTTCACTAATTCAGTAGGGCTTAATCTTTATAAAATAATTTTTTTTCGTACAAACAATATGCAATTTGTTCCTGTTAAATTAAATTTGAGATATTTATGTTTTAATGTTTACCAATGGATATAATACCCCTCAGTATAGATACTAATGATGTTATGTTTAACAAAGGACATTATATACGAAAGAACCCTGTGAAGAGCAAGCCAATGCCCAGGGATACATCAAGCTGACACGGGTGAACAGACAATAAGTAGGTCTACGTGTACATGTATTAATGAGGTAATATATTGTTGCACTTTTCCTTTTTGGCTCACTCTGTAAATCTTTGAACGTGTGCATTTAAAGCATTGAAAACTAAATCAGAAGAAAATTTTTAAAGTTTTCATTTACGATAGATCCACATATTAGATTTATCTCTTGACCGTTGTGTCTGTTCACTCTGACAGACTTGGTCACAACTGAATTACTTTTTAAAGTTGAGATCCAATGAAACTATTTTCACATATAAATCAGAATAACTTACAAAACAGAGTGGACGAGCCAGTGCGAGCTATCACTGTATCCTTATGCTCATTTTGATGCATTAGGGGCCTACCCCCACCTCTCTCTCTCTCTCCCTCTCTCTCTCTTAGGCTCACCAATAATATTTTTGGGGTTAAAGTTGATGTAAAGCACAGAAAAGCTTAGCAAGCACTTTTATTTGGTTTCCGATTTTCGTTGAAATGACGTCAACACTGTTGATTCTATTCTTACTTATTCCAGAATAACATGGTGATCAACGGTTGCTGCGTACAATAGTTCCTTATTAGACTTGAAAAAAATATATTAATCTACTGGCTCTTTGCGCAAAGCAATAAGCAGGATATAGTGATTATCAAAATAAAGCATTTGTTTTCATTCCATTCATCTTGTAATCCTTAAAATCTAATCATGAAACAATCACTGAAAAAAAGGTTAACCATATACGGTAATATTAAAAAAAATTACATTTCAATGTAAGCATGGTATATAAGCAAATGTCATGAGATTGTACAAGCTAAATAAGCACATGTACCATGATAAAATACCACATATGTGACATGAATCAAGTAAAAAAAAACAACAAAATAATGACCAGTATTGCAAATGTCCCTTTTTCAGTAGGTCTACACTTTCATTGTTTACAGTATCTTCTGCTTATTGTAAGCGGTCAGATAACCTGCCATGTCTTATATTATAACACTTTTACACAAACGCAGTTTTACTGTACATTATATGCACATTTTGTTTAAAACAAACATGATGTACTATAGCTCTTATAAAACAGTCAAATGGGCTATGTTATACAAATGACTGGAATTAATGCCCAAAATGTTAAACTAATAACTTAAAGTTTGTCAACGTTTAGTTAACATGCTTGGAATATATACTATAAAATATATATTTCATAAGCATCTTGTTCAGCGCAATTAACTTGGAGGCAGTTTCTTGAATATTCTCTTGCACACCACATTTCCCACTTCCATGGTCTGAAAAAAAAAAACAGAACAAAACAAAACAAAAAACAACAACAACAAACAAAATAATAAAAAGAACATTCATTTATTTATTTATTTAAGGGAGTATTAGAAAGAAAATAAAGTAAATACTTATATCTTTTTTAAGCTGTATATAGCAGTATCCCACAAAATAATGTGCAGTAATAATGCAGTCATTGCTCTACATATGAATTTTAATTAATTTTAAAAAAATCAAAAGGAAATTTCTAATCACCATCATTCATTGTGACATGACGACCAAGGATGTCAATTCTATTTAATTATCAAAAACCTGGCCAACAACTTATAGAGACTGATGATATATTTTACCATAATTTTTCAATACTGAATGAACAACAGCAAAAAGAGATTCCTGAAATCACTAAAATTGATAGATTACACATTAAGTATTACATTTTAAGATACTACCAACGGTGGACATTAAGAAAAAATCATGTAAAAATTCACAGACATGACACAGTCACAGCAGTACATGTACTGGTATTGTAGTATGGTGCACAGTACCAGTATTACAAATCTTACAGCATTCTTACCTGCACTAACTCGTCACCCACCAACTCTCTAGTATTCTTAGTTTTCTTCCCTTTACCCTCTTCATTGGGAACTAAATCAGTGATAAGTTTGTTCCCTTCCCAACGAGTTGAACACTAATAAAATAAACATACAATCAAATGCTATATATATAATCTAATGCCTATTTAAACAACACAATCAACCCCAGAGTTTCAGTGCTTAAATGGGTGTTCTTTATACAGTAGGCCTATATATTTACTGACAGAGAAGGTAACGTACACCACGAGAGGAGTACCTGTATCACCTTTATCACTCAACTACTCAGGGTTCCTTTTAAAACACTAGGTAGAATATGCTGGTGTCACAAATAAATAGAATAATCATGCAGGAAGACATACAATTTTACATCTATCTTACATAAGGGTCCAAAGGGCACTGTCAGCTCATTATTTATAGCAAGACCCGCCTATCTTTTAAAAAGGTCACAGGCAATCAGGCTGTGTAAGGGCAACCACTGTTACATCTTACGCAACTGGAATATTTAGAACTGACTGCTCAGCTTACTGTCATCGTCGTGCCCTGATGGTCCTGCTGAAAACTGTCTCCCACTGTAAAGGACTGCTCCTGTGTCCAAAAACCAGCCTGTGTCTTGATCACAAATTTGTTCCCCTCTTGTTTGATTTCTTGTGTAGGTTTGGATAATCCTGCCATCTTTCTGGCTACAATGTTGGCACCTGTCATGGACATAAAAACCATAATAGATAATACCATCACTGACTTATAATTAACTGTTCAGTTTGTTAATTTTAGGCCTAAATGTTGAACTAACACAATATAAAAAAGGTTTCAAAGCCATAACAATGGATTAGTGTGTACATAAACAAGGCAGCAAAGCTGTCAAATGTACAGACAAAGAACAGAAAATAAAGATGCAAATAAGTGAAAAATTAAATTTTCACAAAAAACTGTTAAATTGCCAGAAAAATTTACCAAACAGACTGCGTTGCCTATTGAAGCTGTATGTTAGACCCATGTTTCTTTCCTGTAAGTTTGAGAACAGTAAGTGACATGATTTCCCTTAAATGGTCATCGTAGGAGCAGTGCCCAAAATAGGGGTTTCTTCAAATTTTGATGCAACATTACATAATGTTTAACAGCATAATGACAATCAAATGTTATTAATAAAATATTAGTAACATGGACATTCAGAAAATGTGACAAGCAAAAGTCTTCAAGATCATGGAACTTTAAAGTCACACCTTGAAAATGCCAATATGTGAAAAATTAAATTTTCACAAAAAACTGTTTAACTGCCAAAAAAAAAAAATAAATAAATAAATAAATAAAAATACCAAACAGACTGCATTGCCTACTGAAGCTGTATTTTAGTCCCATGTTTCTTTCCTGTAAGTTTGAGAACAGTAAGTGACATGATTTTCCTTAAATGGTCATCATGGAAGTAGTGCCCAAAATAGGGGTTTCTTCAAATTTTGATGCAATATTATATAATGCAATATTATATAATTATATAATTGCATAATGTTTAACAGCTTAATGACCATCAATTTTTAATTATAAAATATTTGTTTCACAGATATTCAGAAAATGTGACTAGCAAAGGTCTTCAGGCCCATGGAACTTCAAAGTCACGCCTTGAAAATGCCAAAATGTAAACAAGACAGCACTGTTCTGAAATGGGTTTATTTCCATTTTTAACACTTTTTTAACATAAAACAAAATAAACATTTTACTGCCATTTTATATGACCAGCTAAGAAAATTGATGAGATGGGAAAAGTATCAATAGAACAGTGTTAAATGTCCAATTTCCTCCATTCTGAGATTCTGAACATAGTGGATGATTGAATCTGACAAACTGCAATGATATGAGTTTATTTCCATTTTTGACACTTTATTACACAATACATGATAACAAGTTTACCATGTTTTTTACATAATCAACTAACAATGTTGTAAAGATGCAGGAAATATAAAACAAACACTTTTAGGCATCTTATTAGTTAAATAATGAGACTGTTAACATGCCTAATAATTGAATCTGAGGAAATGTGAAAAACAGTATAACTTCTAAAATAATGGCCTGATTATGCTGATTTTCGAACTCAACCTGCGTTTTAGTAAGATTGACCACTCCTGTGAGTACAATTACAATTGGCCAATCCGTTTTTCTTATATTGTGTTATCAGTGTTGTATTTATATTGAAAATAGTGAAAAAACAGCATAAATTCCCTAAAAATGGCCCAATCATGCTGATTTTCGAACATGACCTGCGTATTATGAATATTCATCAGTTCTGTAAGTTTCAAGTCAAAAGGTAAAATGGTTTTCCACTTATCGTGTTATCGGTGCTGCATATATGCTGAAAAAAGTGAAAAAACAGCATAAATTCCCTAAAAGTGACCCGACCATGCTGATTTTCGAACTTGACCTGCGTATTATGAATATTCATCAGTTCTGTAAGTTTCAAGTCAAAAGGTAAAATGGTTTTCCACTTATCGTGTTATCGGTGCTGCATATATGCTGAAAAAAGTGAAAAAACAGCATAAATTCCCTAAAAGTGACCCGATCATGCTGATTTTCGAACTTGACCTGCGTATTATGAATATTCATCAGTTCTGCAAGTTTCAAGTCAAAAGGTAAAATGGTTTTCCACTTATCGTGTTATCGGTGCTGCATATATGCTGAAAAAAGTGAAACAAGGCAGCAAAGCTGTCAAATGTACAGACAAAGAACAGAAAATAAAGATGCAAATAACTGAAAAATTAAATTTTCACAAAAAACTGTTAAATTGCCAGAAAAATTTACCAAACAGACTGTGTTGCCAATTAAAGCTGTATGTTAGACCCATGTTTCTTTCCTGTAAGTTTGAGAACAGTAAGTGACATGATTTCCCTTAAATGGTCATCATAGGAGCAGTGCCCAAAATAGGGGTTTCTTCAAATTTTGATGCAACATTACATAATGTTTAACAGCATAATGACAATCAAATGTTATTAATAAAATATTAGTAACATGGACATTCAGAAAATGTGACAAGCAAAAGTCTTCAGGCCCATGGAACTTCAAAGTCACGCCTTGAAAATGCCAAAATGTAAACAAGACAGCACTGTTCTGAAATGGGTTTATTTCCATTTTTAACACTTTTTTAACATAAAACAAAATAAACATTTTACTGCCATTTTATATGACCAACTAAGAAAATTGATGAGATGGGAAAAGTATCAATAGAACAGTGTTAAATGTCCAATTTCCTCCATTCTGAGATTCTGAACATAGTGGATGATTGAATCTGACAAACTGCAATGATATGAGTTTATTTCCATTTTTGACACTTTGTTACACAATACATGATAACAAGTTTACCATGTTTTTTACATAATCAACTAACAATGTTGTAAAGATGCAGGAAATATCAAACAAACACTTTTAGGCATCTTATTAGTTAAATAATGAGACTGTTAACATGCCTAATAATTGAATCTGAGGAAATGTGAAAAACAGTATAACTTCTAAAATAATGGCCCGATTATGCTGATTTTCGAACTCAACCTGCGTTTTAGTAAGATTGACCACTCCTGTGAGTATAATTACAATTGGCCAATCCGTTTTTCTTATATTGTGTTATCAGTGTTGTATTTATATTGAAAATAGTGAAAAAACAGCATAAATTCCCTAAAAATGGCCCAATCTTGCTGATTTTCGAACTTGACCTGCGTATTATGAATATTCATCAGTTCTGTAAGTTTCAAGTCAAAAGGTAAAATGGTTTTCCACTTATCGTGTTATCGGTGCTGCATATATGCTGAAAAAAGTGAAAAAACAGCATAAATTCCCTAAAAGTGACCCGATCATGCTGATTTTCGAACTTGACCTGCGTATTATGAATATTCATCAGTTCTGTAAGTTTCAAGTCAAAAGGTAAAATGGTTTTCCACTTATCGTGTTATCGGTAAAGGTGCACGGCGACGACGACGGCGACGACGGCGACGACGACAGACGTAGATGATGGCTATATGTACAGACACATCTGTGTCTGTACATAAAAACAGCATAAATTCCCTAAAAGTGACCCGATCATGCTGATTTTCGAACTTGACCTGCGTATTATGAATATTCATCAGTTCTGCAAGTTTCAAGTCAAAAGGTAAAATGGTTTTCCACTTATCGTGTTATCGGTAAAAGTGCACGGCGACGACGGCGACGACGGCGACGACAGACGCAGATGATGGCTATATGTACAGACACATCTGTGTCTGTACATAATAAAATGTAAATCACTACAGCAATAAAATGTTATGAGACAAATGGGTTTATCGTATTTAGACTTAATTAGCTGTCACGGGCATTACAATCAAGCGTGAACTCCATACTGGCAAACTCAATACATGCTGCACGCCCTCACGCACCACGCCCCCTTCTACACTCAAATTTATCCTCGGGGTGGTACTGCACGTACTACCAGTAGTTCGATCTCTGGTTTACATACATATATATGCAACACAGCCTCTGCCATGGTGGACAGAGAAGGTACATGCACTTCTCGGTGATTTCCAAGTAACACGTTTCGTAAATACCAAACATATGCAATGCATGGTTGTAGGCCTAGGTGTACAGGTCAGATACTGCGATAGCTAACTCACTCCCCCTCCCTCTCCCTCTGAACCCCATCCACTAGTTACGCATACGCTACCATTTTCCTTCAAAAAGTCTTCGAAGTTTTCACTTCTGTCCAATTTCCACATTCCAGAGAAATCAACAGACGGTGAGTCCCCTTCAGGGGCGGCTTGTTGTTCTGCCTCTGCCATGTTTCCCACTTTACAGCTTAGATCTGGTTTATGTATAGTGTCATGTGAACACTGAATTGGGTCAATGTCGTCTAGTCTATAGAGAGAGCACTAGATAACCCTGTTATTTTTGGTTTAATGTCGTCTTGAGAGCAGCTGCTGTGAGGCGTCTGCCAAGAGCTGCAAACTGACTTTTCTTACAAATGCCCGTGCTCTAGGTGCCAGCTGATCAAGGTGACAGCCGGCCACCCAAACCCAATATAGCTCTAGGTGCACATTATGTTACAGGCACGCTCTTAAAATATTAAGTGCGCATATTGTATAAGAAACTTTGGTGGTTTTAGGGTCCGCATGAAAGAAGAAGTGTCAAACTTTTACTGCCCTGGACCTATAAAGAATAAAAAATAATCCACTGTCTAGCCTCAAAAAGAAATATCCGTACGTTAGCCTACTGTCACAAGTGAAAAATATTCTGCCTTTTCCCCACTTTGAAAATTCGATCAGCATTGGCTTTATTCTTTAATTTATTTCCCACAAGTATAAAGTTGTAAAAACATGATAATCCTCTGTATAGAGGGATTATTATTATTATTTGAACGATTTTAGTTTGTTTGTCATTCTGTATTATATAAGGGAAATATTCAGCACGCTGACAGTAGGCCTATAGGCCCTAAAAGATCGAAACACTTTCGTGGTGCAAATTTTTTTGTCAGAAATGTCAAACTACGCATGAAAACACTTTACATGTGTCAGTCGACAATAGAAACCCCTGGTACCTATTGCACCAAGTGCTTGGACAAGAATAACTTTTTGCGGACATTTTTCTGGGGACGATTACGTAGGCCTACGTTTTAGGCAAAACGCAAAGCCCCCTGAGCTACAGTATAAATATAGCCTATATAAATATTCATAAAGACATCCTTACGTTAGCTATAATTTACCATGACTGAATTACTACAACAGATATTGGGACACGAAACAAAAAATAAATAAATAAATAAATAAATTATATCTCCAGGAACATACATGTCCATTTGTTAAGTTCCGTTTGGGCTTCTTACATAATGGAATAGACCATGATAGAAATCCCATATATATATATATATATATATATATATATATATATATTAGAGACAGACGTGGGTTTTTGTTCTACACACATATCCACATCATTCAGTTTTATTTTTTAGGACTTCAGCTTGTGAAATGCACCTCCATAATGGATTTAGGCGTGAAGTGCCCTAAATATTATTCCTAGAGTGCCTCCATCAAACAAACAGCACTGACGTTTTCCAACAATATTACTACAGTATTTCCCCATTTCTTAAACATCGGGAAATAACAGGGTGTCCTTAAATAACTTTCATTATACTAGACCGAAGATTTGCATTTAAAAAACCAAACGGACCGTGTTTTATATTAAGTTGTCGTCTGCAATTTTGTTCTTAAAATAAAGACAAGTAACAGCTTTCCGTGCATGTGCTACTTAATTATCCCGGGTAAAGGGCGCGTGTGTGTATATATACATGAGTGCGTGGCAATGTATAGCCCCCTCATTCCCGTTTTACTAATTGCATTCTTGTTGCAGATCCACCAACCAAACTGAATATTATAAATTAACAATTTCCAGCCAAATCTCCACCCCTTATATCTTTCATCCGAACCTATTTATATTCAGCCAGTAAAAAGGGGTGTCGCACTTTCAGTTTCATTTTCGCTTCCTATTCACATCATCCGAAAACCTATTTTGAAAGTGGTTTATTCAATTTTTGGCAGCACCCCCCCCTCCCCTAAAAAATGTACGTTTTCATAAAAGGCACTTGCCTTATCTTTATACATGTAAGCTACCACGTTATCCTAACCCATGCTTTTCTATGGTAGAACAATGATCAGGTTTGAAAAAAAAAAAAAAAAAAAAAAAAAAACTAGGTATTAATAAGTTCAAATCTCACGAGATAAACATTTATTGAAAACCTCGCATGCATTCCAAGTAAGGTATGATGAGAACAACTGGATATGTGATGTACAGTACAAGAAGCCTATTCAAATTAAAATATATCCATTTGTTTTCTGGTGTAAATACTTGGAGCAAAGCTTTAAAAAATTTACTCGGTGCAAAGCCTCCATGTTTACTGATGACAACTTGTTGAACTTTAATAGAAATTAATTACTTTATTTTTTCTTGCAAGGAAGGTCAGTTAGATTGCATGGTTAATTTTGAACAGTAACAGAAATGTAAAAAGGTAAAGAAGATGTTAAATAACAGTCTGAAAGAAATTCATATATATACATACAATGTCATAAAGAGTGATCAGATTTTTCACATACAATCTGGGCATATAAATGCATTACCAGAATGAGTAAAATATTTAATATAAGTAAATTTTTATATCTCTAAAATTTTGCACGGCACAATATTTTATAAATGTTTGAGAAAAGACCACTTGCAGTGAATTACTAATCATAATGGTCAATTATGAAATTCTAACTCACTTGTAAACATCCACATTTCTCATCTATTGTAAATATAATTATAATAATAGTTATTAGTTAATACTCCTTGAAACTTTTTACATAATCTTACTTTATTTTTCTGATCTTTTCTATTAATGCATGAAACTTTAAACAGATGAAGAATGGAAAAAGAAATGCCATAGAGGGAAAAAACATATATTTAAACAGCACACATAAAATCAACTATTTACCATTTTTTCCACATTTGAACACATTTTCTGTAAAATCTACGGTTCACACAGTACGAGTGTCAGTGTGTATCAACACGTGCTCAGGGGGATTCACCCCATGACTCAAGCTTTTAAAATTAACAATGGTATAAAAAGATCAACAATATATTGTCCAACTTGGTGTGAGCAAATAACAAAACAATAAATTCAATTATACAGAAATATGGCATCAAAAATCAGAATAACAAATACATTGAATTGTTTCTTATATCAATCATTCAGAAGACTTCACAAGTCCCTTCTTGGCAAACCACTCATCACTTTTATCAGCTGCAATAGCCTAAAAAATAAACAGAAATAGTGAAGGTTAAGGTATATATTTATATTTTTATATTGATTTACTCTCTATATTTTAATATTGATTTTTATTTTCTAATTTGCTTAAAATTCAATTTTTATAATAATTTGTGAAATGTATATAGACATAAAAAGGCCCAGC
Source organism: Lingula anatina (assembly GCF_051362555.1). Lineage (NCBI taxonomy): Eukaryota > Metazoa > Brachiopoda > Lingulata > Lingulida > Lingulidae > Lingula > Lingula anatina. Next base: position 65,028,858 of record NC_141767.1, on the reverse strand, counting down.
CACTAACCAGGATTAGGGACTTTCCAAGACACATAGCATTTGGTGTCAGAATATTCTTATAAACAATTTTTTTATCAGGTTGTATAGGATCAGATCATGATGTTGATGAATGAAAAATAAAGTTTAACAATGTGTAACTTTAAAAAGTTCAAAATTTAATATAGGTTAACAACATGTTAACATTAACTCTACCTCATCTATCAACTTCTCAGCTGTAGAGTCCATTTGGGACAGCTCCCGGAATGCCTCATCTCCAACAAAACATATTTCATAGCCATCCTAAAAATACAGGACAATTTACAATTAAGTACAAGTATCAAATTATATTTCTTATACCGTATTTGTTGGTATGACAGAAATAAACTTTTAAAAAAGATTTTGATCAAGTTCAACATGAAAGTGATCAAAAAGATTTCAGCTGAGGCTACATTTAAAAAATGTGTACATTATATCTGGTAATTTTATGTCCATGAAAAAAGGCTGATTTTTAAGCCGTGCAAAATTCACGAAAATCACCATTGTGCAAAATGACTTCCTGGTTGAAATTTATGGGCTTCAAAACTCCAGATGGCCAATTTTTTAAAAGATCATTCGAAGTTTAGGATCCATTCAAAATTCACAGGGCATTACCACATGCACATTATCATTTTAAATGCATGTACGCTAGAAATGCTGGAAGGCTTGTACTTACAGGATCAGCCAGGATGACCACTTCTACAGTAGCCTTGCCAGGAGTGTCCAGACTGACCAGGGGTGTGAGGATGGTCTGTCCAGCTGCCTTCATCTGGCTTTCTATATCTGGAAGCTATAAATCAAGACACTGCTATCTTTTTGATACACTTGAGACAACCTAGCAGAATTTTATTTAAATTCATAAAAATGACAATTGTTCCTGAAAATAATGTTTATAGCATAAACATCTGTGAAAATATTCATACAACTAGTCTAATTTTTAAATAAAAATTCAACTTCTTTTAAAATCATCTAAAAAGACAAAATCTTTTAAATTTATTAATGTATGTAGATTGCTTCCACTACTACTACTATAATTGCTATTACTACAAGTCTTACCTCTGCTCTTGGACATGAAAAAGCAATCCTGCCACCAGCTTTAGCATGGTCAATGGGCTGACCTATGTCCACAAACTCAAGCTTGCACTGAGGAAAGAAAAATTACTCCTTCAAATCAAGCTGCCTGCTACTACCAGTAGTTCATGTTTATCACTATCTGTACACCAAATGACACGGATATTTAATAGTAAGGTCACATCTTCTAAGCATTACATACTATCAATGTGTACACAATAAAAATATTTTTCAGTAGCTGCTAGCATGAGTGCCCAAAAAAGACAGGAGGGACCAATATACAAATATCAAACAAGAGACAAAGTTCAAAAGATTCCAAAATTCCATACCTGATTATCTGAATACCCAAGTGTCACACTTTTGTCACTTTGAGAGAAAATTTTCATCCCACATAATTTAGTCCAATAATCTGATAGAAAAAAAGATCTTTTACAACATTTATCATTATGTCTTGTCTTATCAATAATTTTAATATATTTTTAAATATGACAAAATTTAAGAATTGACAATATATTTAGCATATATTAAGTGCAAAAATTATCTCCTCCATATTTTACCTATCGTCCTCTGTAGGTTGGAACTTGATAATGTAACTTTTTTGACTGGATCTGAAAATGATCGTGTTATACATGTACTTTTGCATGATATCATCCTTTGTTCAGTGTTTAAAGGTCAAAATAGTAAAGGGTCAAAATAGTAATGTTGCAGAGAAGATATATACAGTGTAAATAATTAGAAAAGACCCTTACACCTATGAGTACAGCATACTCAGTGGTCCTATTTGACATATTCAGAATATCAATCATACAATTAATGTATACTATATGTAGGTATCATCAAAGAAGGAAAATTAAGGAAATCAGAAAGAATGGCAAATTAAAACACATCAAATCCTTGATTGATTGAAATTATACAAACCACCGCTTTCTTGTTTATCTATCAAAATGAATGGGTATCCATCTGGGGCCTTTACAACAGTGGCTCCATCTATCTGACTAGAAGGCCAGTTGTGTGAAGCAGCATTCTCTACTGCCTGTTTAGAGTGCACTGTAATACCCTATGTAATATGAAACAGAAAGCAGTTAAAAAAATACTTTTTTTCATTCAATTTTGCCTGCCACAGCTACATGCAAACAAACCTGTTTTATAGTAACTGAAAGTTACAACATCTGAGATGAAACTGCAATTTTGTGAAAAAAAAATATGGCTTGGTGTCTGCATTGATCTCAAAATGATATTTTTTAATTGCCAAAATAGAACAAACTCAAAATCTGCCACTTCCATTCTTGTTTATCACATGTGTTTTGGCACGGCACATGCACCAGTCAATTGTACCTGCATATCATTTCCCAGTTGGTAGGATCCTAACCCATAATTATAAGTCAGCTCCACAACAAAGTGATCATCTTCAGGTCCAAACCCAACCATGGACTTACTCCATTTTCCATCATATGGGCTGAATATAAAATATACCACTTTAGGTCTGTAATTTATTATTCTGATTTTTTCTGGCAACTTTAAATATTAAACACTATGAACAATATATAACTCCGAAGCAAATGTGATTTACCATATTAATGAACTACACCATATTACACTGTACATACTAAGTATATGCCTCCTTGTTGAAAGTACAATATAAGCATAATGACTCATAAATTTGCAACATATTGGTTGAACAAATGATGAGCCTCTGTTTGTACAAGCAATTGTCCTTACCCATTACAACTTGCTTTGCATCCTTCTTCAAATTCTTCATGTCGCAAAAACTGAAATAATGTATTTTACTAGTTAATATAATATAATACTTTACCATTAATATCTATTCAAAATAATCCATATATTCAGTACATTTATTATTCAATTTTATGGTTCCGAATAGTTGGGCATCAAATCATTTAATCAAGACAATACTGTACAAGGAAATGCTTTAAATTGACTATTTTATCCTCTTCAGATTTCACCTAGAATTTCATTTGCATATGGGGGCGAGTACATGTAGCACGAAATTTATGCAAAAGTCAAGGTACTGGTACAGTGATATGTTTGAACCCTTTTAAAACGATCCCATCAAAAACCCGTTGGACAATATTGTCTAGAAAAACGCCTAATGACACAGTGCCATATGTCAGCATGGCCACTCATGCAAGTTGCAAGTCATGCGAAACCATCATGTTTGTGCAGCATAACACAGTTACTCGTACCTTCATTCCTAAAACTTCTCTGTAAAATTTTGCAGTTTTCGTTCGATCTCCAACCTTGAAAACCCAATGCAAAGCACGCCTCGTAGCTGACATGTCTACTATTAAAGTGGAACCGATATTCTGTCGTGCAGCCTCCAAATCCCACTTTTTCACCACCTGCTGTGGTAACACTACTAACGTGTGGTTTTCTATTCAATGTTTACTATGGCACGTGCGCGTAGCGTCGGGCGCAAGCGACAGAGAAAGCGTGATTGGCTAAAATGCCATTTTCCTCTTAGCGTATAGAAAATGGCTGCGCCCACGAAATTACATTTCTTCCTGAGGTCTGGGTTATTTTTGCGGGAAACACACACTAGTATTGAACGACTTACTCCCATTTTTGCCAGAAATTATGCTAAACTGATGAGGAGAAAGGTAATTACAGTTATGACACCACAAGAGGAAGAAGAATTGAGAAAACAACAACACAAACGACACATAAAACCGATTGAGAAGCCTCGTGAATGGAAAGACCTACATCCACGAGAGAGAAAAGCATTTACCACTCCTAGCACTCCTAAGAAACCACAAAAATTTAAGAAATTTTCAAAGTCTTCTGTTGCACCACCTGTTATAGGAAGTAGTGAAGACCAGTCAAACGCCCCTAAACATAGCGTGAAAGTGAAACCATTACGTTACGAAATGCTGAAAGAACTGGACCCTAGATTTGGGTAAGTCTTTCTTAGTTACATTTCTTTTACAGATGGCTTACTTGTATCCTTGGCATACTAAAGGGAAAATCATAAGATTTTGAATACAAGTACTTTTAGGTATAAGTATGTAAACCATTTCTTGTTGGAAATATGTACTAGTAAGTACAAGTGAGACTGCATTCCTACAGATTTAGATCGATCCATCTGGATTGACCTAACTCCCTGGGGGTTCACGCTAAATAGGGACAGTCGGTCATCCGGGCACTTTACCTTAGCAACCGGCATCTGGGATAAAACAAATCGGGCAACATGGCGGATCGCATTGACTTCTATGTTAAGGAGGGAATGTAGGTTTGAGATTTTCTCTTAAAATAAAGGTCTTGGCTTTTTTATTCCTGTCACATTCATTTAACGTATCTTCAAAATATCTAATTATGCTTGGAACACAGCTTTAACTTCATCGTGTGACGTAATATTGGGATTTTGGGGACAAAAACACCATTTTTATACACCTGATTTTCTCAGGCACCTGGACAGCTATAAACTTGCTTTTGATGTCATTATGACACTTGAACAAAGTACTACAGCATGGAGTCAGGGATTTTTCTTCAGACACTTATTGTTGATTTTATCTATAAAAACGTGAAATTACATCAAAATATTAGGGAATTTTCACTTTCAAAGTCTATAAATTAGAAAAGAGAGGATCAATCAAAATTTCTTAAAAAGCACTTTTAGAGCATACTGTTCATAATTAGCATGGTGAATTTGGTCTCCCTCAGGTGTACAGGTAGATAGTTAAAGCTTGTTAAGATAACGCTATCTCATCAATATTGAAAGCAAAGAAAACGAGCAAAAACCCTTTCAGTGAAGTTAATTGTCCATATAAGCAAATAAAATTGTTGACAGCTTTACCTGTTATCGTTCTGACGATCGCGAAGATGGGTACTCTTTTGCCGGTTGAAATTAGCTTGTTTGCATGTATTTGGATGTCAGAAAATCTTATTTTTGTATCAATCTCACCTCCTGTTAGTAACTTCAAGGGGTTACCGCTAGCACTGCCAGAATGATTGACAGGCAATCTAGTAAGCCCTAATGACCCAAGCAATCAGTGGCCACGTCAATTGCCGTCGGGGCAAGTGTTAGGGATGCGCTCTAGGATGTGCACACAATAGCAGCATCGCATGCGGTCCTGTCCACATTCGCCAAGCGAAAAATGGTTCGAAAACAGGTGGAAAGGTTAGATATTATCATTGTTGATTTTCCGATTACCAATGGTAAGCAGAAATAAATAGGAGTTGAGCCTCGATGCTAGGGCCGAATTGCCCAAGTTGCATAGATTCAGGGGCGTAACCAGACCTTAAAAAAATTGTACGCACAGATTTTTTACATTCCCAGCAAAATATAGACTAACGCAAGAGATGAAGGACAGCGTAATCACAGCATATGTACCACACACCGCAGCTTAATTTCCATTAATAATAAAACATCATTTAGTCAGAAATATTCTCGCAATTAAAAAAGTTTCAATAAACTTATTACCCAGAATGGTATATTTATTTAAAAGGAGGCTAGCTTCGCATACGTGGAACGCCCTTCGAATAATCCTGGATCCGCCTCTGAGTTGAACTAACATTAGATTTCATTAACCTTACATGTGGATGCATGGCTCCCCATAACAACCAATTGTACGACACGACAGAGCTCTGGTACATCTAAGTTTTATTATATGTTTGTAAAAATTGTCCATGTCACCCTGTTAGTTTGGAGGGATAAGCTGGGTCAAGTCCGTGTCAAAATTCTTTGACGCTTTGCAGGAAAAATCCTTCCTTCGTTTCTCTAGCTCCTTATGAAACCTGGTGTCCAGATTTTATCTAATGCCCTCAGGGTTGCGTGAGCTGCTCTTTGAAAATAACACACAGATATTTTACCTGAGATAAATATTGCCAGCGAGGCTTCAGGTGAGTTGTGGGCCACTGAACCCTCCAATAAAGAGGTAAAGGAAGTTCCAGTTAGATGGACGATTAAGATAAAACTTGTTAAGGTTTCAGGCATTGTTTACCTCAGTTCAATAAAAGTATGCAAGACGGGGGGAGGGGGGTGTCAGAACAATTGTGCCTATACAATTGATACAGAGGATTTGTTCATACAGGTGACTTTAATAAGCAGAGAATTTCTTTATATTCCGTGAAAAATACACTAAATTTATATAAAATAATATCATGGTTGGCCAAAAAAATGTACGCACAGTGCATCCGTGCGTATGCCTAGTTACCCCCATGTATATTTTTAAAATCTAACACTAAACTGCATCGACCTGTTGGCGAAAATGGATAGAAAGAATGACGATTGTTGTCACGGGTAGCAAGCAACGGAATTTTCTTCTTTTCTTTTGCGTATCTCAAAAAGTTAACAAGAAAATCGAAAGAACGCGTGTAACAACAAGCAATATTCAAGGGAGAACGAGTATTTGGAGCAAATCCAATGTGTCGGAAAAGATTCATCTTAGCGCTGATCACAATCAAGAGAGACTATCAAAACAGCTTAAGCGGAACAATAGGCACTGCTTTGCCGATCGCTGTTTATGACAAAGGGGGCATGGCGCATCCCTGTTCTATTGTTTCCCTAGACGTGCTGATGCTGCTAAGGTCCGCCCACCGAGTTTACCCATGCCAACGGCCCTTGACAACGAAGGCGGGGCATATACCAGGCCACCGCTGTCGATGTGTGCAGCATCAGAATAATCAGAAAAAACAAATTTTTTGTTCAAAATGTAAAAATTTTATTCTGTTAAACGTTAGATACACGTTTAACCAATAATTAGACATAAAAAACCAAAAATGGCTATTTTTAGCTATATTTGGGTACATCCGCTCCTTAAAGTTGGCAGACTTTGTCCGAAGATATCATACTTCACAGTTCCTGACCACTTGCGTCAGTGAAGTTGAGCTATTTACCTGGTTGATTTCCTTTACAGGCTTTTGTAATTAGCCGCTGCACACCTGGTTAAGAGATAAAATCGGCCTTAACTGCCGATCGTTTTCTGTGATCGGGAATCTTACAGTGGTAGATTGCAAAGACTCATTTGCCTACCTGGATGAGCATAATATTCACATCTCTTTGAAAAGAAAACCGTATGAAAGCAACTGATGTTATCAAGGAAGGTTTCAATTGTACTTATAACTGTTGACATTGCATATTGCTGACACACATGACGGGTAGATTTTGCAGGCCTACTGAATTGAACCGGTACTGTTTAACTCACAGGCACGTACAAAAGTTAAATGGTGGAAGCTTGCTGTATACCAGGTGACACTACCAACATATTAATAAAATCAAAGAGGATTTCTTAAATTTCAATATAAAAAATAAACGACTGTTGCAGGCTATAGGTCGTGCAAACGTGACTAAAGACGGGATTTATGATCGAAACAAGATTTGGTCATAGCTACACTGTATACATGCACTACGAGATTTGTGTATGTGTGTATAGTTAATTTTATTATAGATATGGAGAAAGTCATTGTACCTTGTTTGGTATTTATGTTTGTCAATTGTTACAGGAATTAAAAAGTAGTATTTACAAGAAATTGAGATTGCATCTTGTTTTGGCATGTGTGACGGTATATCAATTCTTTTAGTTAAAATTAATGGACTATAACGTCGAACTTTTTTGTTGTAAGTTAATTGAGGGCGTTATAAAGATAAGAAAAATAAGTACGTCAATATATTGACAAACCTGTGAGTTTATGTCTTTTGGAGGACGCAAACAGCACGTAGAAACTTTTCGACATGATCAACAGCCGCTACGTGCGATCTAGCTACGTCCTAGGAACCTAAAAACCATGTGTCCAAAACGTAGTTGGGACCTAGGCTTAACTTAATAGTCCAGGTAAATGATTCAACCCGCCAGACACAAAAGGTCAAGCACTGCCTTTGCAAAATCTTCTGCTGTAAAATCCCCGATCACAGATAACGATCGGCAGTTATATTAAGCTGATTTTATCTCTTAACCAGGTGTGCAGCCGCTAATTACAAAGGCCTGTAAAGGAAATCGACCAGGTGAATAACTCATCCTCACTGACACAAGTGTTCAGGCACTTCGAAGTATGATATCTTCGGACAAAGTCTGCCAACTTTTACTTAGAAGTCAATGTGATCCGCCATGTTGCCCGATTTGTTTTACCCCAGATGCCGGTTGCTAAGGCGCGTGACGTCAGCCCGACTGTCCCTATTGCTGCCAGCTCAAGAAGCTTAAAGCTTAAGTCTGTCATGCCTACTGAATCAGCTAGGGTAAAGATAATTACCCTCTTACAGCTTTACAGATGTGACAGACATTTAAGCCGGCCAAGTTGACAGCAATTTAGTGAGACTCCTCAGGGGGATAGATCAATCTAAATATCTGTTGGAATGGTCTCTAATATTACTTTTGATAGTTTTTCAGAATATGATTTACTGTCACCAAATTTATCACATTCTTACAAAACTGGCTGCCTATCTTGACTTTTCTCCAGAATGTAACATAGTTATGTTGAGTGTCAGGAAAGAATGATCAAGGGTTGATTTGTTGTAATTTTTTAAAGCTCAAGCATGGGAAAATCTTATTCTTGGCACCTTCACAGTAACCATAAAAGTGTTGGATTTTGCTATTGCTTGCTTATCTCTTAAGATCTGTCTCTATCACTACTTTTCAAGAGTTCTGCATTTACTGCGATAGGTATGCTAGTTCATTTGTAGCACATCCTCCAATATGTGAATATAAAGTGAATGTTAAAGTAACTATGAAATGTCCTGACTCAACTTTAAGTGACTGCAATGTATCTCCTTTACAAGTTGGTACTTATGAAAAACCAATAAATTTCGCTGCTTATAGCTGTGTAAATGAACCAGTACATTGCTTAACTTTTTTTATATGGCCACAGTATCCTAAACTGTGAAAGGCTTCCAACCATGGAATTTTGAATGTGAGAATTTGGCGAAGTCCTGTCAGGGTACTGTTTCTTTTTCTGAATTGTGCATTAAATTGAATATGCCCAGAAGTTGGTTAGCCCAATCTGAGCGTGTTTGAATGTTTTCATATATGGATATTTCTTTGTTAAATATCCTATTCATCATGTACGGTACTTAAGCATTTTTTTCATTTCAGGTACATTATGCAGCATACAAGGACTGCCTACAGTCGAAAGAAACATGATATAATTTTGGTGCAGGGAGAAGCATTGATATTAAGAGCACTGGAAGCAGGTCTTATTCCCAAGAGCATATTCTTTTCCGGAGACAGTAAAGTAATGTTAAATGTACAAGAGAAGCTGGACACTTTAACTTTAAGTAAAAAGAAAATTCCAAATGTATATGGAGTTAAGAAGCAGTCAATGCAACTGTGGTGTAATGCTGATGAAACACCTAATGTTGTAGGTAAGGAGCATTTTTCTTGCTGAACATTGCTATAATATATAACTGGAATGTATTCATTATGTTGAATATTAAAAATTGGTGTTGTTCAATAATTAATGACATTTGTGGAATCCATGCACTGAGAAGCAACTAATTCAGGATGAGGTGCAAGGATTGAACATGTCATGAATTATTGAACACTGTTCTGAAATAGTGAGACTGTAAGGAACTAATAGTATCCAATAAAAACTTCATAACATTCCGTGACATTTTTCTTCTGACCCAAAAGATTTAAGTATTGACATGATATACAGTGAACAGTTAGAGTGGGTAACATTTTTGGGTCATCCTCCCTCCCTCTCTCTCTTTCTCTCTCTCTCTCTCTCTCTCTCTCTGTGTGCGTGTGCATGTTGTTTTTCACTAGGTGTTATACACATGTTTTATAGTTGCTTGTTAGATTATAATGAATGTATACTTTCCCTCTCAGGTATCTTTAGGATGCCTCTCCCTGAAAGGATAGGTATGCAGAGACAGGACGTTTGCCCCATAACACTGATATGTGATGGAGTGACAGACCCAGCAAGTATGGTGACACTTTTACAGGCAGCTGCTGCTGCAAGAGTAGATAAAATCCTTCTTGCTGAAGGTAGACAATCACTTCTCTCCAGTTGTTTTGCTAGGATTTTATTTATTTATTTATTTATTTATTTTTGAATTACCATTATTGTCATGGATTATATGGTTGGAAGTTGTTACAGTCCTATTAAAATGGCCATTTGCATACTTCATGGATATTGTTTTCCAGATTTTGTGTTATCTGTAAAATACCGAGTTTTTTTTTTACAATTAAAATTTTAAGGTGGTAAGCTGAATGTTTATTGCTGGCCAATGTCAAGTACAAGATAGAATTGGCATGGGATTCGAATGCTTTTTCTTATTTCCACAGTTTATACACAACAAAGAAACAAATGTAATTTTTAATGGGGAATGTTTGTTTGCAGGCTGCATTGATGTGTGGGACCTACAGGTAGTTCAGGCAGGAAAGGGATGTCAGTTTCACATCCCCATTGTTCAAGACGTAACTGTTAATTCCTTGATTAGTCATCTGGATGAAGACACCAAGGTTCATGTGCTAGACTGTGCCGACTGGTCTCCTAGAGAAGCCAGTCCCATGGATCCAGCAATGGTGGAAAGCCTGATCCAAGAGTCAGAAGATGATGCAGACATACCTGAAGAGAACAAGATCATAGATGACCAGGACTTGATGAAATATGAACAGTTGTCATTTGAGACCAAAGAATACTACAAAGTAGATTTTACCAGAGGGAAAACTGCCATAGTCATTGTTAACACTGCTGTTAAAAATCAACATATCAGTGCCCATGCTTTTCTTAATAAACTTTTGTTCGACTATGGTGGGCAGAAAATATGTGTTCCCACGTTGCCAGATTCAGGTGAGACTGATGTTGGAAATGCTGTAACGGTGGTTGCTTTTGAAATGAAGAAGCAATTGGATACAAAAGAAGTAAAGCATGAATAGACAAAATTTTAGATTTCCCTTAAACACTGTGTAATATGATGAGAAATGTTACCATATGTGATCAAGTACACAGCTGCACGCGTTTTGAGCTTGGTTACCATTCTTTGTGTTACAGATACACAAATTAAATTTTATAGATGAAATGTGGAATGTTTTTCTTTAAATATACAATGGAAACGTTAAAAAATTCGAAGGAGGGACATTTGAGTTCACTTCAACCGATGGTTTGAATAGCATGACAATTAGAAAATGGAACTAATGAAGAGTGATGGTTTTGCATTTGACTGTCATGTTTGCAATTCCAGGTCGCTGCACAACATCAATTATGGTCGAAGTCACGTCTGAATATGAATTATTAACTAAAATTAACGAAACATTTCTGCACATACATAACTGTCAATTAAGGAACGCATTAATGACCATATTGAAATAATGTCTACTTTATTCATCAATGTATGAAATTAAAAAAAAGGTACAACATACACACATTTGCGGTGAACGCGAAAAACGCATTTATCAATCTTTTCAAATAAGATCAAAGCTGAACGGTTTTCTGGGAGAAATGCTCACTGTGGCAATTTGAAAAATCAGACAATTCACTAAAAGCCGAAGGTTGCTTTCGATAAACGTTTAAATATTGGAGTCATCTAAGTGACCTTGATTTATAACTTAATTTCTAAGGATCGTAAAAAAACATTCATAAACATAAACAAAAATTATACGTAATGGATATATTTTTCTAAGCTGATTTAGTCTATCAAGTTTCTATCAAAGTATAATTCAATGGCGGACAGGATTTTATAATAAAACATCTGTATATATGCATGTTTGTCTTGTATATGTTCACGTTCATTTTCTTGCTCTATGGTTACTTCTACAGAATAAGTGACCATGAACTGGCGATAGAGAGAGGCAGGCACATGAAAATCTCTCTGGAAGAAAGAACCTGCATACATTGTAAAATAGAAATAGAGGACGAGAAACATTTCTTCCTCACTTGCAGCAATTACCAAACAGAGCGACAAAGCATGCTCAATTCCCTCCCAAATACTGAGAGACAAAATTATGAATTACATATAGCAGGCAGTGATCAGAAACTATTTATCCTTCTCAACCCTCAAGATCATAAATCCCTTATGGCAATATCGAAATATATTCAGTTAGCAGCACAATGAATAAGCACCCATCGCATTAATTAACTTTTAGCTAATTATTATGTATAGAATGATCTTGCTTATATTGTCAAGTGAGATTGCAGTTACTGTTGCTTTGATAGATATTTTATCCTTTATTTATATTTTTGATGTAAGGATAACAGAGAAGTGTTAGAAGTAGCTTAATTAGACAGCGAACAATATTAAATTGTAACACTTAAAGCCGAATAAATTATTGTTATTATTATTATCTATTCCTTTGGCCTACAAAGTTATACCGTACGCAGAAGTTGATTTGTACTGTCATGCCTATAATTCCCGCGACAACTAATTGATCATTTTCTGACGTCTGTATGCGTACATGGTGACGAGATAATTATAGGGCAAAACACAATGGCAATGAAAATGAGAAGACGTCAAGCCCGCCCTATGTTCGCTAATATGCAAATCAACCCCGCTTGTCCATCGGTGGCGGCTTGTCACCCTGTTAATGCTCGACGGGGAGTTAATTGCCGCTTGCTGTAAGCCGACATAATTACATAGTTGCTTATCTGCCGGTACTGTTCCTTTTTCTAGGCTGACACAGGGCCTATCTCCTGCCTTGCTAACGGGTTTTTATTCACTTTGCAAAGTTTTGTTTGAAAGATTTAATATTTATTTTACTTGTGAGTTTTTGTCCTGCTATCTACAATTTCCCCACATAACGGCCAACGTTAATTTGAAAATGACGTAATGCAGTATCGGTCACAAACCACGGAGCGTGCCGTCTGAGGTAATGAGCAAAATTAAAATAAACTACTTCAGACGTTGTGAAGATTATCTGTATATTCGCTTCTTTAACGTCTTTTACCGTGACATTATATGCTGATCTCATTTGAAAGTTTTTCGCGTATTATTCGGTCAACTTATTCTGTCAAGCCATACGGGCCTATCACTGCACGCGCGCCATCTTGAATTTTATATGTAGAGGGAGGCAGGTCGACAGCCATGCGAAAAAGGACTCTGTGCACGCGGAGAAGTGAAAGTGATACCTTTTTGAAAAACGATATCATTAAAAAATACATTCATAAAAATTTAAACTTTGCTTGTCGGAGGCTGATACCCCACAAAGTGCTCAAGCTGCTGTGCACTGAGTTATTTATAAGTGGGATCTATTTATGTCCTGGAGTGGTTCATCGTAGAAATATAGGCTAATTTTGTAATTGCAGTAATAACAACATTCTAATTCATTGCTTCTTTGTACAAGCAAGATGCTCTTTTCAAATGAATAATGAAATGAATAAATAATGTAATTAAGTTGAGAGAAAGCAGCTCGTTATCTATAAATGGGTCTGTGTTAATTTCTTTTTTTTTTCAGGTTGATCCTTAGATTGTGCCTATTGGCTGGTAATGTAGTTCTGTCTTTTTAAATTGATCAACAACTACTTTTTAAATTTTCTTTAATAAAATACAAATAACAAGTTTGACATTGAAAATCTAACATGCATGAAAAGCCAATTATAGTTCCAGTGTTATACTATTAAAATCCTATTTCAGCATGCGAAATATATATTTCAAAAAGTTTGCATCGATCAAGTTTTGTTTGCTTAACCTTTTTGTTTTAGACTTTGAACACATGGATGGAATTTGTAAATATTCTACACAATATAATTCACTTTCATAAGTTTTGAATTTAAATATATGGACAGTATTAATTAGATAAAATAATACTTATTAAAAATACGTTAATTTATTGAGAATAAAAATTTAAAATGCCCTTCTGTAAGCGTATTTTTGAGAGATGATTCTGTACAGTATTTACGAGTGTAAATAATATGCGTTTGACAGCATTTTCTTTCAAATGTGATTCTTTAGAAATGTGCGCATTAACTTTTCTTGTCTTACAGACAGACACAGAGAGGATTTCAGGTCCGAAACCAGAATGCCACATGGAAAATACATCTGAGGTCTACAAAAGGCTGCCTCCTTTGTAGGGTCTTATCTAGCGCACGAAAATCTTTATTAATCATGCGATTTGATAAATTATCACAGATGATGATTTAGTCTAATTGGTGTGCTACACGGATAAGAAGGGCGCGTAGAAAGTTGCCTAGGTCTGTAAATATATGCGTTTTGGTGTCGGGGGGGGGGTCTCCTTTTCTTGCCACAGTATTTAAATATTTAAACTGGAAATTATTCGATCACCAATCGTCAAGATGTCTATGCAGAAAGATATTTTTTAAACTAGCGGAGAGCACCTGCATTGGAGAAGACGACCTGGCAGAGAAAGACGGAAGATAAAGATCACTCTCACATACTTTTTTTCCCGTAAATATTTTGATATTAAAGACTCCCGTCCCTCTTCCCTTGTTCGTGTCCTTCTTTTCTACATTTACTGCATTTTATCATTTGTTTTCCCCGAAGTAAGAATGAATCGTTTGAGCAAGCGGGCTTGGTAGAAAAAGAGGGGAGATAAGGACATCAATCTTATTTCCCGTAAATGTTTTTAATATTAAGGATTCCCATCACTTTTTCTTGATAGTTTCCTCTTTCCTCTATTTCTTTTCGCTGCACTTTTATCTGTTGACTTCTCTTAAATAAAATTAATCAAATCTAAATAAAACAAATAACGGAGAGCAGATTCTTTGGTGAAATTATTTATCTGTCAAAAACCTTATAAAACGTTAAAACATTCTTTATGAATAACGACCCATGCAGTAGTGTAAAATATTCATTTTGTAGAAGGTTGCACAGGATTAAATTCTCGATGCAATTAACGATTATTTCCTAGTCTTTCATTAGCCTACCAGCACCTTATTGAGAAAATTTTGATTCACCCCAAGAAGTTATAACTTCTTGTTCACCCTGACACTGCCAACGAAAAAGTACTTTAGTTTACTGGTGTTTCTTGAATATTTAGGCACTGTTGATGGCCCCAAAGATTGAAATTTGACGAAACCGATGCTTTATCGCTATTGTTTAATGATTAACAATTGCTGCCTGAGAACGCTCTTGGGATGTATACTAGTAGACCTAGTCAAAGAATGGAATAGTTTTTAATATCAAGGTCACTTACAACCCAGTCATTAGGTAACACTGGAGAACGAAACAAAGGGGCGACTACCAGTTGTAACTGCCATTGAATGAAATGTAAAAGGTGCGAAATCGGCCACCCCTTAATGCGATCATTAACCAGCAAACAAAGCGTTGTAGTGTAATTTCCACCGCCGACAAGCGGGTTATCAAAAAAAGTATGACAGTCTTTTTACTTCCACCATCGATCCCTAGGACGTACATGTATACATGAAAACAACATTGATAACTATTCTTGTTATAATGCACGAAGTAAATTGAAAAAAATTAAAACTATGTTAATTTTGACTTACTTCATACATGATGTTATTGTGTTCACGACAAAGGCTAATCAAATGCCATTTACCCTTAATGATTTGTTTGGGCGAACTCTCCTCCACAGCATTTGCACACGTATCAGTTAAAGATCTTTTAATTAATCTATTTCATAATTCAAGGAGTTGCAGTAAGCGAATGCAGTTATGTGACCGATCTTGCACAAACACTTAAGCCCTTGCCGTTAGGCAAATTGACACACTAAGTCATTTTTGATATTTTTTTCTAATGCCCAACAAGAATTTTTGCATGGAATTAATTTTCCACCGCTCAGCTGGCATTCAGTAATATATCGCGAGGACATTGCACTAACCGATGAGAGGCTGTGGTTTAAGCTAGATGCAACACTCGCCACCGAGCTGTACCCGAAAATTACTCAACCTGTGGCTCGACAATACGCTCGTTATATTTCAATTTCGGCTCGGCGACTTGTATTGTATCTATCACTTATTACAATGTCCAGGTAGCTTACCCAGCTGTGGTTTTAATTATCGCTATTTAGGTTCCTTTCGAAACCAGCTTCGTCTCCACGAAAACAACATACATGTATATTGTTTTGGATGTTACTCACACGAAGACCTGGCACGGCTTTGTCGTTGGTATTTTCTTTTTATTGTTTAGTGCTATCTATACCCCTATCACTTAACCTGAGAAGTTTCCAAACGTAAGGACAAAGAGAAAAGTGTGATGTATCGAGACAAAAGGGAGATCGGTAGATACGTCCAAAATTAGGGAGACTTCTGCCAAGATCGGAAGAGTTAATTGGTATGGGCCACAGACTGATCGCTCGAGAAATTCACCAAATCTACAAAAAAAATCCTTCAAATGTATTAAATAGCAGAGGCCCATCCCCCTGATTGTAAGAAGCAAACAAAACAACGAGACGGCAGGTCGACATTCAGCCTAGAGCAAGGTGCAATACTGCCAAGTTGAAAGCTGTTAATTAAGTCGGATTATAGCGCGCATCAATTTACTTCCCGTCGCGCTTGGCGAGGACGAACTCCCGTCTCCAAGGGTCGCCCGTACAATAATTTACATATGTGCTCCTCCCCCTGTGCGCTTAGGCCCTGTATGAGTCCACGTCGCTATTGTTTGCTACCCGCACAGGCTTTTGTAGTTTATCAAAACAACCCATTGTCTCTCAGGGGGCGTGAGTACAGAGTTAATACGTACATGGAGTATACGCATACGGATTGTCGCGCGAATTATGAGCACAACCAGTACTAAATGACACCTAGCGACATATTTGAAGCCAAAACATCAGAAATAAACATTAAAAATATAACATTTCTGTTCTACTTCAATAACCATCCTAAATAAAATCTTAATGGACAAAGTGGATTAATGGCTTGTATTAAAGACCGGAGATGTTTGTAGGTCAGCCCGCCTTCAAAATATAGTTCAAAAACACACAGCTGGTTAGAGGAACAGTTATAAAAACCCCCCTAAATTTCCATCATACAGAATGATTTTGGAAATCAATGTGTGTAATGAATTGATGCCTAGGCTGACGCCTGACTAGTTGTAGCATTTGATTTTGATTCTTGGGATTGAATCTTCTTTTCCTTACGGCATAAGGAGCCGATGCTAGCATTGGACAGGGTGTATAGATAAGGATTGAGAGCCGAATTAATGGGGAGAACGAACACCGCCACCCACGCGGAGACCTGGGGGTCAATAGACACCCCAGTAAAACTTAACACCCCGAGAACCGTCACAGGCGACCAACAAATAAAATCTGTTATCAAAATCAGAGATACGCGTCTAAGCAACGTCAGTTCCTTTCCAGAATCTTTTCTGCCTACCTTTTGGCTGGATTTGAAAACCTCCCTGACGATGCTTGCGTAGGCGAGGCATATGAACGTGAAAGCCGCCATGTTGATAACTACGAAAATGATGAATGCATACTCTCGTCCGCCAAATCTTGCACTACTCAGGGTAAAGGGTAAGCACACAGAATTATGACCATAAAACTCTTTAAAATACTCAGACTCCATTAAAGGTAAAGCACCTAGAGCAGTCCAAGTTACCCAAGCTATTGCGACTGCTATCCCAGCTGCTTTTAAATCTAATTTCACATTCTTGATAAAGAAAACGACGGCCAAGAGTCTATCTAAAGTAATCAAAACTAACAGTGTGACAGACATTTCGCTTGCTACCATAGACAGAAACCCAGCCATACCACATATTGCCCCTCTTTTCCACCTTACAGCATAGAGATAGTAGCTACCTCTATATATTACGTCTGCCGAACCAACGATCAACAAGTACACACCCATTAACAAATCAGCTATGGCAAGATGTAGAATAAGGACTGTACCTGTGGTTACTTTTTTCGCCCGTATCCACAAAATAATTACCAAGGAGTTTCCTATTACTGCCAACGCCCCCATAACCCAAATGGACACCTGTAAAACGGGACTGGCAAGTAAATCGGCACAAGAGGAAAATTCGTCTGGCTCCGGCGAGCACTTCTGAAAGTGTCCTCGAGCAAGACAGCAAAACGCAAAACTGTCAGTCTTCAGATGGTGTAGCTGTAAGGGGTTAAAAACATTTGCATTTAATTCTAAGTCGTCGTTTTGTGAAATATCTAGTTCTTCTAAGGACTTCAGATCTGAGAAAGCTTTCTCGTTTACTTCTGATAGTTTTGTGTTAGCAATTTGTAAACTGACCAAAGCATCAAGCCCCTTAAACGCATACTCTGGCAATCTTTCTATTGGGAGAAAACTCAAGTTCATCACCGCCATTTTGTCAAGACCATAAAATGCACCACTAGCGATTGCAGTTAAAGGGTTGCCCAAAATCAACAGCGACTTTAACGCGCGTAATCCGTGAAAGCTCCCGTTTTTAAAGTATGTTATCTTATTATTCGATAAGTCAAGCTCAAGAAGGTTTACTAGATTCACAAATGTGTGTTCTGGAACATCAACAATTTCGTTACTGTTTAAATCTAATTTGGTTAGATATTGAAATTGGTCAAACATTTCTGAGGTAAGAATGAGGGCATTGCGCGACATCACGAGGGCTCGAACCTGTGTTTTAAAAGTCAAGTTTGGTGGTTCCGAGAAATTACCGTTACTGCAATCTACGAAGTATCCAGCACATTTGCATCCTTCTGAGCAGCTGGTGGCATCGCAGAATCTTTCATCATCCATTGAATCCATACAGTGCAGCACTCCATCACATACATCATTGTGATGCAGACAGAACCGAGCGCCTTTGCAACGAAATTTAGACGGGCACGTGTAATTTGAACAATACGCGGGTTCTTCATCTTCACCATTGGGGCAGTCTTGTACAGTGTCGCACAGATGCCTAATAGAAATGCAGTAGCTGTCCTTGCATTTATACATATCTGGGCATTGGTAGTGAAAGCAGTGCTTCAAATGATCAAAATGTGGGCAAGCGTCTCCCCTAGCATGGAGATGCCTGTCATACCTGCATGTTTCACCTCGTGGGTAACACTTAGAGTGCTCTGGTTTACATCGCACATGTTCATGAGAAGAACAGTATGTCATGTTGAAAGCGGCCATGTTATTGCCAGGAAGCGTTTTACAGTCCGACTGTCCCTTTGATTGTCCTCGTTGATCAGCTTCATCCTCCTGCAGCGAACAATCTGGTCGCATGTTGTTTAAGAAACTTTTGGAGATGCAGTCGCCATTGTAACAATGCATGCCTGCCTCACACACAACCCTGCAGTCGTTAAGTGGTGCTTCGTCAGTTTTGTCAATGCAATCAAAACGTCCGTCACAAACATTGCGGCGGCTCACACACTGGCCATTTCTGCATTGAAACTGGCTGAAGTCATTACAGACTGGGTGGGAGCAGAATTCCTCATCCTCGTTCTTCATGCAGTCCATTACAAAGTCACAGACTTTATTAACAGAGATGCATTTTCCATCATCGCACCGGAATGAATCCACACCACATGAGCAGTTCATTTCGTCTTCTCCCGAAGAACAGTCAGGGTCTCCGTCGCAAACAGCCCCAAGGCTTATACAGACATCGTCACTGCAGGGGTACTGGTTATTGGAACAATGGCTAGGGGGTTTGACTGGTTCTTTTTGGCATACAGCATAAATAGCTCGAGGCTTACTAGCATTCCCCTGGCAGTGGTTCGCTGGTATTGTCACATCCTTAGCGACGATGTTGCGATACCTCATGTTTGCCAGGGATATGTGTATGCAGTTACCATTGGTAGCCATCATCCATCCAGCTATTCTCGAGGTATCTTTCCTTACGTATGATGATTCTTGTCCCCATGCTGTTTCCAACCAAGGCAGGTCTGTTCCCACTGAGAACCACGAGGCCTCCTTGGCAAACATTTGGAAAAACTTCTGGTAATTGAGTGCATTGTAGTTTGTGGTCTCCGCCAATGTTGCATTTTCCTGGTGACATCGGTTAAGAGCTTGATCGAATGTCATAGAAAACTCGTCGTGTTCGGTGGCCGCCCAAGATGCGAACAGACTGTAACGTATGTATTCCCAAGAGCCAAATGATAGCAGTTCTATGCTGAGGGCATTGGAGAGAATTAAGGATATGCAGGCGTTTTCATAGTACACCCAGCCTGGTTGACAGTAGATGTCAGTTGGACTGTTGATTTCAGACATCATTTCATCAACGAGAAGGGGAGAATTGTCTCTTAAAGGTACGGCAGTTGGCACTGCTGGCATTTTGCACACAAATCCTGTGCAGCAGAACGGCTTGAAACACGAAACTTTAACCCAGCTGCTTCCTCTAGCCCAGTCATATTGGAGTGAGGGAAGCATAAGGGTGCATTTCTTGTCCGGTCTCTTTTCCGGCTGGACGTTTTCTGGGTCAAAGATCGAACGAAGTGATACTTTCCAGTCACGATTTAATGGCACTGAGGTAAATGGTTCTGGACCGAACCACTCGGAGTAGATGTAGGGCC
Source organism: Lingula anatina (assembly GCF_051362555.1). NCBI lineage: Eukaryota > Metazoa > Brachiopoda > Lingulata > Lingulida > Lingulidae > Lingula > Lingula anatina. The sequence goes on along the minus strand of NC_141767.1, from coordinate 65,008,489 downwards.
TGCCATCTGTCCACATGAACCCTCCAGCCTGTAAAGAGGCAATGTTGGCATATTACTGCAGTGATAAAGCGTAATCAATGCCATATCAAAGCCTTTACAGAGTTGCAAATACGCATTTGCACAGTCTTTCAAATTTCGTCTACCAGAAGGTTTTTCCGCTCCGTATTTTCCACTGACTATTTCTTGAATTTAGGCCTAGTTTACATTTATATTTATATATTTATTTACATCTATATATAAAGGATACATACCTCATGGCCATCTCTCAACCCGATGAAAACTCCCGCCCAGGGCATCGTCTGTTTACAGGCGCTTCCATCAAATTTCTGCACTGATTTATAAGTGACCAAACGCTTGAGAAATCGTGCTTCTCTGTTGCTCTGAACGCTGGCGAGGTGACCACCTTCCGCCTGGCATGCTTTTTCAGCGTTTTCCCAGGTTAATACAGGACCTCCTTGGTCAAAACGATAACATTGGCCGCGATAAAGAGTATATGTGTTATTAGCACATGTATATGGCTCTATGTTTTTCCTTGAGACATCGGTGTACGTTATAAATATGGTGGTTGGCAATGGTTCACCAGTGCTAATCCAGTCAAGAGCAACTTGACTACACCCACTGCGGAAAGAGCGCACATTTGAAAAATTACTTAAGTTTCGCAAAACTGGGCGTGCCTCAAATTCGGTCACATCGTAAATGTTTATGTGTCCGTATTCAAAAGATGGCATCGTGGGTAAGTTCAGTTGCACGACATGTGCCTGAGGAACCGTAATGTAGAACTTGCAAGATAAAAAAGAGCGAGACAGGACCGTTAAAGTGCCGTTGGTCGGGGACTCGATAGTGTGTGTGCAACTGATTTCTGAACGATTGGCAATAATGACGGGGGGCAAACCCAAACCGGTATACCCGGGGCCTCCTATCTCAACGTTTGTGGTGATATAAATAGACAGATCCGTGTTGTCCAAGTTCCGTATAAAGAACTGGACAGAGTTAATGTTGGAGACATTACCGCAAACTGGACCCCATATGGTGTCTGATACTTGTGTCCATTGTGTCCACTCGGAATCGTGGGGACTGTAACTTTTTCTTTCGATGGCGACATGGTCATTGGTGCATCCAGGTGACCATTCCAAAACTAGCTCCAAAAAGCGAAAACTGACGTAGTCGTCTTCGTTACTTGCCGTGAGAAAGGAGTTCCCCTCAGAAACTCTTCCCCTGTAACCTCTGGTTCCTAGACCAAAAGTTTTGTTTTGCTCTATACTTCCTGTTGCCATGTTCGTCTGGAACCAGACGAGGGCGACGATGAAAGCCTGCACCGTTTTATAAGTAAGTGACATGGCACCAATACCCGGGGCCGTGTATGATACTGGACACGACGAGTGCGCGATGAGTGAATAACTTGTTTCGAGCAGTCAACGTATTTATACAAAGTTAACCACTCGTGTTGCAGTCCGGAGAGTGATCAAGTCTTCTCTCAAAATGTTTCTCATATCGTATGCATGTAATTTTTAACGCCTGTTATCTTTAATTGCACATTTTTCTTATAATTTATTTCATGTGCATGGTATCATTCCCGAAGAATAAAAAAGTAAAATGTTAAAAAGAATCAAATTATGGTCACAAATGTACACGCCCATTTCTTAACATTCGATTGGTTGCCCTTTAAACACACACAGAAGTCATCAATATCCTAAGTCCTTCTTATTCCCAACGGTGTCATTACTATTCAGAAACCGTTCAGCGTAGGAGGGATTGAAATGCATCTAAAAAGCACATTTAATCAAAGGGTGACGCGGTGGGACACTGTAATGTATTAATGAAACTGTACACGACTAACTAATCTACATGTTAATGTAGTGCAATGGGGAACATTATTGTTAGTGTTCACCCGGGGCATGTTTCAAGCTCCACCCAGTCTTTAAACATATACAGCTAAGAACGCAATAGAAACAAATGAATAGGGCCTACTGGAGAAAAAAAAGATACACGCCCATGCCAAGTGTAGCCGGCGCGTTTATTTCAATTACCATCTTTCGTCGTAATCCTCATCCACTTCCCTTTACCGCTTTTTACTGTTTAGTAGAATGCTTACTACAAAGGGTCTTCTGTGAAAAGCGATGGTTTGCGGAAATTACCTGGCTAAGGCCAATGAGTGGCCGTAGGTAGGTTGAGGTAGAATTTTTCCAGACTTAACATAAAGGGGCTAGCGACACGTCTGTAAAACAGTCGTCTATACTGTGTGGTTGGACTCCCATCTTCACTGGACATACATGTATAATATCACTATCAATCATTGCCATTCGCTATCTATTTTGGCAATGATCAATTACTCGTATTGCAAATTATCCGCCAATGTGCTCTTCACCCCCTGGCAACCTGACTATAATGCATTGTTATAATACCAATAATTTCCTTGCTAATTGACGAATGCTCCGATGGCTATTCGCACTGACCCCAACTATTATTTTTCATTTATTTCATTTATTAATTCATTATAGTGTCATGTGTAAAAAAACACCAAGCCTTTTGGACTTAAAGAAGAATAATTGCTTAAGTCTTCAATAAGAAATCTTAACTAAAATTTAGAAAACTGCCTAATAATTTTTCTCATTAAATATTCTACAGAAATTTCATTTCTTTCATTTGTTTGGATACCCCACTTATCATAAAATTAACATCTTTCTTCTATATAACAGTGTCTATAATTCGTCTTCTCTAACTTTTATTTGATAGATTGATATATTGCGGCTGACTTTTTCCGCTGAAAATATTTAAACATTCTTATTTTACAGTTATATTTAATAATTTCTAGTATCATATTGTTTGTAAATCATGTTAGTCACCCCCTGGAAACAGCCTCATATATAGAATTAATCTTAGTTAAACCTATCTACGGTTACGTTACACACGCGCACGCGAGCGCGCAAACGCACATACACAAACATCTTCTCACCGGGGATAAAAAAATCTAGTAAATATATCCAAAAAGAGATAATTGCTTTTTTATCCTTACAGGTATAACATCACTCTGTGATGTTGATGAAAATTGTGATTGATAGCTGAAGTTTCAATTTAATGGAAAGATGTTTCAAGTCTAACAGGCTAGAGCATTGCTGAGACATTGCGATAGCGGTGTTTTAGCAAGGAGAGCGCAGTGCGTGTGTGGTGGTGACTGGGAGTTTCCAAAGGTAATTCGCCGTTCATTTTAATGCATGGAAATATGTTAATATTGGAGTAGTTACTGGAAGTTTCAACAAAAATGATACCAGGGCTGTAGTGTGTAGTTATACAGAGAAATCTAAAACATCAGCAAATGAATAAACACTTGAACTGTTACCTTTAGCTGCAGACAGGGTAGCTGACACAATAATGTCGCAAAAAAGTGGCTACTAGGAAGGTAAATGAAAACAATGGTGGTGCAGAATAGTCATTTTCTTGGTTTGTTTTGAGCGGCACACTTTATATGCAGTCTTTTGACGCCCTATATCAAAACAGTTATTATAATGATTTATATTAAGGTTTATGCATTATGTCATATTATATTGTTTAATTTGTTTTCATTACTTTAATGCGCAGAAGATGATCAAGGATATCTTGAACGAATAAAAGGATCGTTTTATTTGTCCAAGAGGACAGTTAATGAGAGAGAGAGAGAGAGAGAGAGAGAGGAATCCACTCCGTGAGGAGCAAAGTTCTGGCGGTATTGAACGCAGCAAAATAAGTTGATTGCGTTTTATGAGTGTTATTTGTGAAGTGTGTTGCTTGCTTTAAATAGCGTACAATGTTTAACTTTTGAAAATCAAGGGCACGTTTTTTCTTACCGATGATTTAAATCACTTGAAAATCAGTGCTGCGTTGTCAAATGGTCGGAAGACAGGAATAGGGAAATCACCATGGGAGCGTGCCACATTTAAAGGGATAATAACTCTTCGTATGAGGTCTATATTTCACAATAAAAACATTGTGAATAACTCATAGAAATATAACATATTCTGTTGTATGACAAAAACAGCAGTTATAGCTATTATTCTGATATCTGAGATTGTCTTCAGACCACGTGACATCCATTGATGGCTATACTCTGTTCTAATCTCTTAAGAGATTTTAACAAAAAACAAACTTTTTAGAAAAAAAACAGGGACTAACTTTGAAAGTAAAAATGGATTCATTAACCATTGGTAAGTATGGGAAAATTGTTGCTTACTCCAGGAAAATTCATTTTTTGTCCAAAGCGAAGAGTTATTATCCCTTTAAGGCTGCTGACTTTTAATTATAAACATGCAATATACTCAATGATAACTTATTTTAATCCAACATTATAAAAATAAAGGCAAACGACAGAATATAAATCCATTCCCAATTTATTTTCCCTACAAAAATAACAAGTGTGGCGCATCTACCTATATATTACAAATATGTGAATTGCATTTTGTAAGTAGGCACTTGCGCCACAGTAAATATGTACAAACTTATATATACATTAACAGGACGACACATGTTCATCTGCCGAGCCGCCAGTGAAGAACCTTCCTACAAAGCTATATTTGCATCTGTTCATAGTTCGTCCCGCTTATGCTGTACTTTTTTCCTGAGAAAGTCACACTCGAAGCCGTTATTTTGAAGTGATGCCGACATGGTTGCCGAGTACACCGTTTTCATAATATTCTGCACACTCTCACCACAAGGTTGGTAGACCTTGGTAAGGCATTCTATAACATCCCTGGCCCCTCTGAAAAAAAACACAAATATAGTATACATAAGTTCATTTTAAATATTCATAAGTAAAGATGTGTTATATTTGCTCATTTGCAACGAATCCATGTCAGAATCATGATATGAATATTGAATTAGCAATATAGACAGGACATAAAGATGTGCATTAATCAAATGAGAATGGGAAATCGGAATTAATGCATTTAATCGGTCACATGCAAATTACTCGTTCGACGTTTCAATGTCAAAGGTTTTAACTGAAGTAATTTACATAGAAGTAGTTAATATAGCGCCTACAGCTGACTTACCCGCAGAGACTGGCTTTTACATCTGCATTGGCAGTTGACCTTGAAATATCGTGCTCGCTCTGGATCTTCTCGTCTAATTTCTCCGCCATATCGTTACACTTTATCGTCTTCTCTCGACCCTCCAAGTTGACCTTAGCAATGCAGTCGAAGTTTTTCATATATTCTGAAAATGGAATGTGTAAAATAACATAACAGCGCATTTTTTCTATACATGACGGTGTTACATGTACTACATTTATATAATGATGTAGAAGATCGAATTGAGACAATCACTTTTCTCTAAAAAAGCGCAAGTTCTAATATCTATACTGTTGCAGCATGCTCCCAGTCTTTTTTTGTATAATCACCTTGTTTATTTTCTTTAGTTAAACCTATCGATCAAACGCGTCACATTTTTATCGTATTTTGTCCCCAACCGATGCCAAGTGCTTACCCTCGTGCCCCTCTCCACACAGATAGTCCATTGAACTTTCGATAATTCTGAGCGTTTTACTAGATTCCGAGTCTCTAGGTCCAGGGAAGTCCCAGCACGAATCTCGGACTTTCATTGCACATTTTTTAACCTTCTTGAACACTCTGAAATAAAGCGACATGCACTTAAATATAAATATATTTAGTTTTGCCGTGGGAATTTGTAATGACGGCAAAGAAGTAGGAAGGAATTATTTTGTATCATGTGTTACATGTACCAGCAGTTGTGTCTGCGTGCGCGCGTACAAATATTGCACTACAAAAATGTTTATATTTGTAAAATTTAACTGCAGCTAACGTCAGGTGTAGGCATAGCTGATAATTCAGCGAGTTTTAAGAAATAACACCGCAAATAATTATAGGATCGTCAATAGTTATCCGAGGCAATATACGATGGTTACGAGTGCAATAGCCTTAGCTGACCAGCCGTCCCTCACTTTCTGAAAAAGGAACTAACATGGTCTATATCTACAAAGACATGGTATTTAGGTTGGCTTCGCGGTAATCATTATAAACCACATATATGTAGCGGGCAAAGCCAGCAAAGCAAACCACTTTACCCAGTAGTGTGTGTGAGCATTAAATGAAGTAAGAGAGACGAAACATAAAAAAACTATATTTATTGAGTCCTTGAGCGGACTTTTATAATCTGACCAAAATATTTTGTGAAATAGGAGAGGTAATAAATTTACCTGCATGTCTCCTTGGCGTCTTTTTTTGTCTCAGGAGTGACAAAGTTTGTGGGAGACCCTTTCCGCTTCTCGACATACTTCATCCATGTGTCCAGGCAGGGCAGCCAGTCCGAGTGCACACACCCACGCCTCATTTCCTCCTCGGGACCTGAGCAGTTAGCGTCTTTGTTCAGACGACAGGTTTCTATACGATAAGAGACAATTGTGAGAGAGCTACCCATTTCAGATATTCTGTCGCCTAGGCATAGATATTATTATTTCCCCCCTTCATCAACCCGTCGCTTACACGCAAAGGGTGGAAACTGCAATGTTCCGTTACACTGAAATTCTCGACCCCGCTGTTTTATTCCCATAATTTCTTACATTATTGGGAATTATTTTAAACTCCTCTCAACACTTATTCACAGAACTTCCCCTCAGACAATATGGCATTTCGAATATGTATGTATGACACACTATTATCTATATATACTATAGTATACCATTTTAACTGAGAATAATTCGTCTTCTAGTAAATATTCCTAAAGGACAGGGATACTGTAAAAGAAAATAACATAGGCAGGCAGTCTCCTCGCTTAAATAATAAAACAAGATATAAAACTTGAAACATACCATTTCCATTAGAACTTTGGCAAAATATCGAAAGTCCGACCAATACGATGGTTAGCAGCTGTACACCGTACTCCATGCTGACGTTTTACTAAATGAGAAATGTAAGCGAAGCGTTCACAAATATAGGTCGAGGTGCCGGGATAATGGGATGACGTGTGCTTCCGCCCGACCCACCGTCATGCACGAAGAGATGTTATTATTCTGCTCTCCAGTAATGACAGGGGTCAGGCGAAATATGGGAAATACGTATAATGTCCGGTTTTGTGAAATCAGTGCTATACCATCAACGCTGTCCTCATACCAGAATATGTGTTGGAAGGAATGTTTTCAAGCACCGAGAAAATACATATCAAAGTTTGATCTAATTCGATGTCTCACTTTAATTTCGTCTGTCGGGTCTACACACAAAACATCCGTTAACCGACTGGGAGCGCTGCTTAATTTTTTTTACTTTATATTATTGTTAATAATATTAAAAATAATATCTATATCAAATACCCTTGTAACAACCTTTGATACATGTGTGGTGTACCTTATTGTTTATATGCACTACTACAGAAGTGGTACTGTACTTTATAATTATCTTCTTTAATCGCCATTTTATCTGTACCGGGTATATGTATTTTCGCCTCAGCCTGAAATATTACATAGTTACGTATATTGGATTGGAGTAGACCGGCTACTGTTAACAATTACCTATATCCTTTATTTCGAGTTACTATCCATTATTTAGAATATAGTGTTATTCAAAAGGCTCTCCCCTCCCCCTCCACGACCTACATTCATACTCGCCCGTCAGCAACCACTCATGCTTTATTTATATCCTCCAATTTATTGTTAAAGTGTGTCCAGCAGTCATACATGTTAAGTCTATATTTGAAATGCATCTACAGCTAGTAAAATGAACACGTTGTCAACGGTCGTGCACGATTTTTACAAAAGAAAAATATAGACCTACAATAAAACAAAACAACATCTTTCATTAGTCTGATATTTCAGTATTTATTTTACTCTTTGTAATATGTAATGTAAATGTCTGAAATTTTCATAATTTTTATTTATAAATGATCAAATCATGTCTTAGATATACCAATGTTTTTGTGTTCTCGCATAATCTTGACGTTACAAGGTGAAAGATAAAATGAAAGACATGCCTCGTTAGGTCTAGGTACAGTGACGTAACACAGGGACACCCTGAACCCAGTCAATCAGTTTTCGTTGCTGGCCATGGATGAGCTGTAATATTGTGACCAGGATTTCGTGCAGCACCCACGCGGTAACCTCGTGGCAGATTCGCAGTTCAACGCTAGCATTTTAAAAACAGTAAGTGTGTATTTATAAACATATCCGGGTTACAGTTATAAAAATATGTTTACGTCTATGGGAGCGGAGAGGCTATGGACGTCAGCAGCGTATCTAAATATAGCCACCGGGTCGAGTTTCCGCACCTCTGTTCGGTCTGTTTACCTACAAACGGGGACTATAATGTATTCTTCACAGTGACAGTAAGTGCACGTTGTCACGCATTTCTCTTCTCTTCCTAACATAATCGTGGCAGCATGCTTATTTAGACTGTCACTACTGGTACCTAAAGGGGAGCCACCACTTACGGGACACAACATTAAACATTTCTTCACACAAATTGTTCCCACTTCGATCCATATTGCCTTCGTATATTGGGGGGGGGGGGGGGGGGGGGGGGGGGAGGTACAAGCAGATTGCTTGACTCCTCTAGGAAATGATAGACCTCTATTGTTTCTAGACATTTCACTTGTGTTTTTTTCAGCAAATTATATTCATTTACATAAGTAGCATTAGGGAAATCGTTGTTAAAAATATTGCAAGTGAAGATAGTCCCAGATATTTGTTCCGTTGTTACTCGCAGCTGTATTTTGCCAGGAAAAGCACAGGATCCGAAAGTAATTTTTTAATCAAGCAGTTGGAGGGAACGCAAAGTAAGCGGGTTAAACTACAAAGAGGAGAAAGAACTATTTCAACTTTTTGATCCTGTAGCAGTATGTTTTAGCTGATAGTTTGATATAGGCCTCTCAATTGCTTCTGATCTCCATGATCTACGAAAATAAATTTATATCTCTTTTCATTTTTAATCTTTGAGAATCATGGAATCCAAAGACACTAAAGTTGACATAGAATTACCCAAGGGTTGTTGTAATTCATGTTGCCACAGACTTCGAAGGTCCCGCCATCTAGTGGTGTTCATACTGTTTATGGCAGTATTGATGGACGTTGTCCTAACAACAAGCATTGGTAGGTGGGGAAATCTGTCGTAAAATATATTAAAGAACATCATATCAGATAAAACTTTATTTTAGTAAACCGACCTTTAACGTAATATATAAATATCCCACAAGTTTTATAATTTGAGAAAGAATGTCATTTTAATTAATATGAAAATATGAAATGCAGCATGATTTTATGAAATCTTGTTGCTTTAAGGAAAAAAAAACAATTTTACATTTGCTTGAAAAGATTTGTGAAATTTGATTATTTAGCTACATGTATACAAACTGTCATTTTACTGTTAAAGACCCAATAGTGCCTGACGTTATACATCGAATCATGGGAGATGCAGACGCCAACACGAGCGTGCCGATGGTAAAGTCGTCGTCTCCTGTTAACAATACTGTCAGAGATGAGAAAACTGTCGGCAATGAAAACGGTTTCACGGAGACCAGCAGAGGAATGGAAATTGGCATAGTTGTGGGTGCTAAGCCTTTCGCAGAGCTCTTCTTTAATCTCGTCGTAGGCTGTTTGGTGGAGAGGTTAGTAGATTTAAAATCGGGATTTTTCAGGTTGAATCAGAATGACGTCGTTTATCAATGCAGCGCGTACTTTTTCTATTTTTGAATTGTAGAAATATTTAAAATGAAAGAATGAATACGATTTCTAACAATTTTTTCATCCATTTCAGAGTCGGTCATCGTTATCCGATGATTCTAGGCTTCGGCATCAATTCTGTTGCCACTGCAGGTTTGTGCTATTTACCATAATGGTTCTTTAGCTGAATATTCTCGAAATACGAACAGAACACACGTATTGTATAGCCAGAGTTTGATTTCACAGAACGATTAGAGCACTTGATGATTGTCTAATACTTTTCTTTTTTACAAGTATTTGCTTTTGGCACAAACTTCCCAACCCTGGTAATGGCAAGAGTTCTTCAAGCGATTGGCTCCAGTATGTCCGTGGTAGCAGGTAACATAACGAACATTTTGTGCTTTTCCTATAATAAACACGTATTTTTTTAAAAAAATTGCGGCTTATCTAGCATTATGGTTTTATTGAGCTTATCGGTTAAGATGAACACGTACTTCTGTATCTCTGCTCTTTTTCATATCCTTTGAGGCCTGGTGTGCCTGGCATCAGCCATCCCAGACGACGAGCAGCGTGTCAAAGCCAACAGCATGGCCTTCATGGGTATCTCTATTGGTGTAATAAGTACGTACAGTTTTGTTTGATCTTAGAGTGTTATCCGTGGTAATTGCTGAATTGCAGTTTGAAAACAGTTGGGATGATACTTTACAAAATTAATTTGCATTTCAGTCGGGTACCCTTTCGGCAGCGCCACCTACCAGTTTCTAGGACAAGCTTCCCCGTTTTTGATTTTGGTTGCATTCAACATTTTAAGCGCACGTAAGTACGCAAGGTTGAAGAAAGCCACGATGCTTGGCGGGTGTTTTATTGTAGTGGCATCTATATTTTAATTTGTTTTTTCAATACTACATGAATTTGATTTTGTTTTAAATTTGACTGGTTTTGTTTTAAATTTGGCATTGTGCTGTTGTATCTTTTCATCTGATTCACATTTATCGAATGAAAAGAGATACACGTAATATTGAAGAAACTGTTAATAAAGAAGCAAGTAGAAAGCCTACCCGACAGGTGTAACTTCAACCGTGTAAGGTTTTGTGACAGTCTCGCTCTGCTTTTAGTGCTCCGGCTATGGATCGTAACACCTGAAATATCGAAGGTAAGTCTTATGGCTTTTTACCTTTGGCATTGATTTAATTCACCTGTGGTTTGGGTAATAACAGCAAGAACAACAATATGGGTTTTTCATATTTCAAATGAAGATAATTTACCCTATAGCTAGCGTTTTTTTTTTAGTTCTTTAGGTCGAAACAAACATTAAAACGTTTACACAAGTTACAGCCAACTAAGATACTGGAACTCCTTACTTCTCGACCCTGACACCCTTATCTTTCTGTGTTACTAACACCAACGTAAGGCTACTCTCACAGTCTGCTGTCGTGTGAATTGCTTGTTCCAGGTTGAAGACAACTGCTCCAACATTATAGAGTTCGCTCGGCTCATGAAGGACCCATACGTCCTTATTGCACTGGGTATGTGGCTTTACAAATTGCAAATATACTGGACTATAGTGTTAGCTGTTCTCTACCAATTGCCTTATAATGGTTGCTTTTTACTTTACTTGTCGCTTCCATTCCTTGCATGCATACCACATAAATGCAGAACTCAGTACATGTTACCAAATTTAGAAGCTACACAGCAAATAATAATAAATAATTTCGTTTAAAAAACGCGATAGAATATTTATTTTGTTACTCACATGAACCCCTATTATTAGGTTGCAGTTTCGTCTCAAACTTTGGTTTAGGCATCTTCCTAGGGACGGGTCCTGCCTGGATGCTGTACAAACTGCACGCGGAACAGTGGACTGTTGGTAAGTTTTTGTCTAACGTTTTGATTTTATAACTAACGCCAATGCATTTGTTTGGGAATCCGGTATGTGGATATTTAAAAATATACCATTGAAATGTTCCTAACCCTACGCCTATTTGCACATCCGATCAAGCCATTTTGATCGAATTACATTTTGTCATATGTAATTTAGTTGTAACAATGTAGTGAAGTAAAATAATACTAATTTTCACGTTCTTAGAGCTATAATGTAACATTGGCAGCCTTGACAAGAACAGGAATACGACAGCATGCGCTGAACTTGCTGTAGGAGTAAGAGATACATTTCGAAAAGCATTTAACAGGAGCCTGTGTTCCATTTCAGGTGTGGTTCTGGCAGTTGCCGTCTTCTTCCACCTCACTGCCCAGTACATTACGGGGGCATACTCTATGCGGTTTGGAAGGTATGATAAGTTAGTGTTCATTACCAGAGACTGTGCAGCTGACGAACTAAAAAAAAATAAGATTCGCTTGTGAAGTTGTAACATCAAAGATAGGTTCATTTTTTTAGGTGTTTAAAAAAATTTCGTTTCATTGAATTGTCCTAGGTTTAGGAAAGTTTAGGTGAGCTGCATAGGCGGCGTGGAGAATATGCTCAGACGTAAGGTTTTCATTTGTGTTCGTCAAAAAGACTGCATACAAGCGTTAAACCGCTTGATGGTTTCGGTTTGCTATAAATAACATAGCAGGCAACCCAAAGAACGCGAGAAATATTCGGTAATGGATGTTCCTTTGGATTTTTTGGTATATCGAACAATCGTTTCTTTTCTTTTTCAGGTGGTTATTTTGCATGGTGGGTCTTATGCTTTCTGCCATTGGAATGGGCGTGGTGAGGATTCGTATTCAAATCTCAAAAACTTTCAGTTCCTGGAATTTTTGTCTCAATTTCTCTTTGGTGCACTATCCACTCAAAACTACAAAAATGTTACTAATATGTAAACATGCTTTTTAAACAAATTATCTGTAGGGCATACTATAATTACAATACAGTGTTCAAAAATGTCTTGTTTTCCGAGGTCGCACATACTCACTCGTAATTGATTTTATTCCAGTATCCATTTGTCAGCAATGTGTGGGAAGTCCTGGGCCCCGAAATCATTGTCCGCATTGGTCAGGGAACAGTTCTCAGCGTTATAAGTCCACTCCTTGGTCATCTGGCGGACATCAGGCACCACGGCAACTACGGTGGAGTATACGGTCTTTATACTACATCTTATAACTTAGGATTAAGTATAGGTGGGTGACACGTTCCGTTTATGTGTGCATATATTCCTTGACGCTTATGATTAACGTTTCTTAAAGCAAGAGACTAGCCAATTGGACACTACTGAATAGTGCGAAGAACTTTATTTCGTAATCTTTAAAAAATATTTTAAAGTGCACGCATGTTCAATTGAAAAAAAAAACGGGTTCATTAACCTGTGTTTTATTGACAATCCTCTCCATTTTCAGGGCCAGTGTGTGGTGGTTCTTTAGTAAAAGTGCTAACTTTTGACTGGTAAGAAATCCATGATATTTTCATCTTAAATGTTACAATGAATTCTGTCAATATTCACCAATTTTAGCAAAATATCACTTAAGGACAAAAGAGGCGAAATATTACACATAGGCTACCTTTTTTATTTACGTTTTATCTTCAGTCCCCACAGTCAATTAATTCAGTTATCCGTTCAGTCAAATAAATGTATCCATACCTATCAGGCCCGTAGCCAGCAATTTCAAAGGGGGGGGGGGTCTTTTTCTGAAAAAGTGGACCTTTTACCATATAATCCCCATGTACCTAGGTCAAATTTTACCCAGAGTGGACCTTTTTCCAGCAAAAAGGGGGGTTCTTTCGAACCCTCCCGAACCCCCCTGGCTACAGGCCTGCCTATTCTCCAATCTGATCTCATGTCGATGAATTCATGACATTTATTTTTCATCATGGCATTTTCAGTCATATATGTGCACAAAAAGTAATTTGCCTTGGAAGTGCTTAAGCATGGCCTCACACACGTATTGATCGATGATCGGGGGTACCCGAGATCAAAAGTGTCCAACCTCCCCGCCCCCAGACAGAATACAAATGTAAACTGACCACAACCAGAAGACAAACATTTCTCTAACGTTTTCTTTGCCCTGCATCGTTACAGGTTATACCGCGTTACTGCAGTCATAATGTTTCTCTACGCTTTCACCTCGCTGGCATTCCGTGACACGCCTGCCGTCCAGCAAGGAAGCCCACCCAAACAGGTACTAGTGTCCCCCTCTTCCTTTTTTTTCACGAGATAATATTTTTCAACATTCCATTCTTTGTGATTTCTGACATGAACATGTGCCTTTGCTGCGTTTGTTGTACCCTGTAATAATGTCCGTATCCTGCGCAACATTAAACCAGCCTTTTCAGCGTTAGGCTTTCTTTTTATAAAGCCTAGATTACATGTACACGGGCGCCGTGCGATGAAATTGTCCTTACGATTTTTTTTTTGAAATCGTAAGGATCTACAGGCTTCGCCGAGTAGGTCTACATTCCATGGCCTTTAATCCCTACGATTCCGTGTGATTTTGCATGGCCACCGTCTACCTCCGCTCAGGCGCGGTACGAAAAGGGTATTACGGGCACCATACGTGCATCGCATTTCAAATGTGATCTAGGTTTAAGTGATTTGTGTCTATGCTATTCGTTTCCATCCTAAAGGTTTGAACATTAAATAAAATAAGCCTCTGATATGTCTTTTATTATGGCATTTTGAGAGTTCAGTTTTATACAAGAAATCAAGATCCCTCGGATATATATATATTTTTTTTCCTTTTTTTTTTCAGCCAAGAACGGGATACGGTGCAATCGACAAGAGTATCAACTAATTTATTCGACCTGTAGTATCCCCATAAGATTCTACCACGTGGAGCAATTCGTGATAATATATAGATACCGAACTCTGATTTATGGTGCTATGGTTATAAAAACAAATGGAAACTTCTGCCTTCGTTTTGATTGTTATACATGTTGCACTTGCTTGCTGATTCCATTTGCGTAGTTTTTATACATTCATATATCGTTCTGGTGGATACAGTGTTTGATGAGAACCAAAGCAATTCCAATTCATAAGTCTGCATAAGCTTTTAAAGCCAATGAAAACATGATAAAATAAGCTTTTGAAGCCACTGAAAACATATGATAAACTAACACTGTGTATTGAGCATTCAGCGTGAGTACTGAATCTAGGAACTGTCCTACACCATTTTCTTCACATCGCACCGGGAAATCGTTAAAGTCGAGGGTATATCATCGCGACTGTGTACATCATAGCGTGTGCAGATACCAGTGTATACCCCACCCGCAGGTCATCTGTGCCTGTTTAACTGTTCTTGTCTGTGTTACGAATAAGCACCTTGAAGAAAAAAATGAATAGTTAGTTGATTCAGAATGCGGTGTGACAGGAATTGTATTTCGGTAAGAACCGTAGTCCGCTCCCCATGCTCTATACTTATGACCACCGGTCCGTATACTGATTTCGATACTTCCCGTTAATCCTAACCTGTACACATATCATTCAAGTATGGTACTACGGTTTCCATTCATATGATTACCATTTCTGTCACATCGCCAAAGCGATGCTAAATGTCTTATTAAAAGTCATGCTTAATATCGACACCCATACTTAACTCGGTTGCTGTTGGAATCATATTTTTCAGTTATCTTATACTAATCTGTTCAATCATGCAACGATAGAATTATAAATAGAGAACACTAAAAGTACTAACCGTCTTTATCTCGGTGTACTGGCGTAAGCCGTAAGATCCCCTGTAAATTGAAAAAAAAAACATCAGTGTAAATGGCTGCCGTTAATTAACCATCCTTTTTAATTTTTAAATAACTTAGTGAAATTAAATAACTACGAAAAAGAATACTTTATTAATAATCACAAACATTGAAACTTACAACTCCCTTCCAAGCCCTGACATCTTGTACCCACCAAAAGGTGCCGCTACAGTCGTTTCATTGTAGGTGTTAACCCTGGGGAAGATAGAAATGTCTTTCTTAATGTTTTGTTTCATAATGCTCTTCAGTCAGACTACTGAAATACCATTTAATTTTTCAGTTAAGTATTTTAACGCTAGTATAAGGGGCATATTTAGTGAAACTTCCGGTACATTAGATAGTACAAGTATATTATAAAAACACACATCAAGAGAATTGTTTTGACTTGATATTTCTGCAAAAAAAATCTGATGACCACCACATAAAAGGTCATCTAACAACAAAAAAGCAATTAGTGTCCATAAGACAATAACCATGACGCCAATTTCTTACCAAACGGTGCCCGCCTTGACGCTGTTGGAGAATTTAATTGCCTTGTTAATATCCTGGGTGAACACGGCGGCTCCAAGCCCATATGTTGTATTATTGGCCCTCTCGATTACTTCTTCCATAGTCTTGAACTTCATTATTTGTTGAACGGGACCAAATATCTAAATAGAAAATATGTCTCTAGTTTGACTTTACGCGTTTCCATTTCCAAGTAATTCACTAAATTTTCATAGCAACATGCATACATTTATTGACGAAAACGGGTGCATTTTCAACCAGGTTTCATTATTGGTTTTTAAAGGGGGGGGGGGCAACCAAGAAAAACTAGTGACGATCAACTCTTGCATAAAAAATTTTAGTTTGATACTTCTTTCGACCAAGGTTAGATATTACCTCTTCTTTAGCAATTCTCATGTCGTCTGTGACATCAGAAAACACTGTAGATTCCACGAACAGACCCTTGTCCCCAATACGGTTCCCTCCACACTGCAGCTTGGCGCCCTGTGAAACGCCACTTCTGATCAGGTCCATGATCTTGTTGAACTGCTCCTCATCAATCTAAAACACAAAAAATGTCTGTCTGTCTTGAAAAAGACAAAAACTAGGCATGACACAGATATGCAGCTAGGTTTTCCCCTTACCTACATGTAAGTGTGCAATTACTATTGTATTACAATGATGCACATGTACATATGCGTATCAAACGAAAGATCCAAACTGGTCAACCCCTTTGAACGTCCCAAAGGTATACAATTACCGATCCAAATACCTATAACATAAGACAGTATAACAGTCTAAACATTAACACAAATCATCATTAGCTTTGTGGAAGTACTAATCAAAAACAACAATTTTCATCTCACAATAAATTCAAACAAACCTGTGGCCCAGACTCGGTCTTGTAGTCCAGAGGGTTTCCGACCACTCTCCTAATGGCTCTCTCCTTTGCCCTCTTCACAAACTCGTCGTAAATTTCCTCCTGCACGAACGTCCTTGAACCAGCGATACAACACTGGCCCATGTTATCAAACACAGCCTTGTGGCTCTTCTCAATGGCAAGATCCACTGTGAGAGAAACATTTAAATTTAGCTTACATGATTTAGATAAACAAAAATATAATACAGGTATACTGTATACTGGTATAAATAAACTATACTGGTATAGATAACTATAGGCCTACTGCCATAAAAAATTTACTGGAAAAAATATAAAAACACCTGACACAAATATATA
The DNA here is from genome assembly GCF_051362555.1 of Lingula anatina. Classification (NCBI taxonomy): domain Eukaryota; kingdom Metazoa; phylum Brachiopoda; class Lingulata; order Lingulida; family Lingulidae; genus Lingula; species Lingula anatina. Next base: position 64,991,446 of record NC_141767.1, on the reverse strand, counting down.
TCTTACGGTGAGGTTTAGTCGATTTTTCTTCTTCATAAACTTGGCAACAGCTGAGAAATAGCTTGGAGTTATAAGAGAAAAGAAACATTAATATGGTAAACTCACAGTCGGCGTCAGCGAACACCACATTTGGACTCTTTCCGCCGAGCTCCAGAGTGACACCCTTCAGGTTGGTCCTCCCGGCAGCCTCCATGATCAGGTGCCCTACCTAGATAAAACATTTACGGCTTCACCATCCCCTGATTTAAATTTATAGTCAGAGCCTTAAGTTAGACTTGATAATGTTCAATTTCACAAAATATGTCTGCTTCACCAGTACATTTATACAAGTAAGCCTAGGTACACTGCTTTGTCTTTAGTACTCTGTTCCAGCTAGAAGCGCCTCTGGGAGGGAGTGGTATAAATTAGTATACATCTTTAAAAATCTTTCAACATCCCCTTACCTCTGTTGACCCGGTGAAGGCCACCTTGTCCACGTCCATGTGCTCCGATATGGCAGCTCCTGCAGTTGGACCGTATCCAGGGACCATGTTCACGACGCCAGGGGGGAAACCAACCTTGGATTAAAAAATCACATTCAAAACTTTTGAGTTTTTGACCGAATATTTTAATCGGGCTGACTGACGCACATCTATTCCACCGCGATAGAAATACGTAGTGATAAACCGATATTTAACGTATTTTCAAAGGGAATGCAGCACTTCATAACTTTCAGAGAGTAGGGAAGTCGATTTCAGTGTATTTTATAACCCAAGAAGGTGAGTTCTGTAAATAGTAGTAAGTCATGGATAAAGGAATAATGAAAAAAAAAAAAATTAAAGCCCTTACTTCTTTCAACAAGGCACACAAGTAGAGCGCGGTCAGTGGCGTCTGTTCTGCCGGCTTCATGACCACTGTGTTTCCGCAAGCCAGAGCAGGACCCAGCTTCCAAGCCGCCATGGGGATGGGGTAATTCCACTGAGAATATACGGTGCATCAATCTTACTACATCACAGATTACATAACAGTCACTAATCGCTTTTGTTGAAATAGTTTTGTATGTTTTTTAAAATCTATTTAATATTTAAAAAAAAAACTGTTATTCTTAATAAAAAATTACGAATTTTGTTATTGGTATGGAATTTTAACTATATATAAGATTACGAACTTACAGGAATAATTTGTCCGCACACCCCAACAGGCTCATGACGAGTGTAAGCAAACAGATCGCCGTCTAGAAATATGTACCATTAAATATGGTCAGTTAGTAAAGTAGTATGGCCGAAAAAAAAAAAGAAAAATCATTATTAAAATACAAAATGCTATGAAAGAATCCCCTGAACAGCAACCTATTAAATTGCCACGATTGTTATAAAGTTGTGTCAATTGTTCTCGAAGTTTTACCCATCGGACTAAAACTTGCTATCAACGAACAGATAACCTAACTTTTATAAACGATTTAAACAAGCTATAAAATATTTAAGCAACCTACAACATACAATCACCATCAACATTTGCAAGACGTCGGTTCATTTCCTACTACCTGTATTAATGCTTACTCACCTACTGGTATGGTCTGGCCGACATTTTTGTCTGCCCACCCCGCAAAGTAGCGAATTGTTTTAGCGGCAAACTCAACCTCGCCGTATGCGTTAATATAGGGTTTACCGTTGTCCAAAGTCTCTAAACTCTGTGGAATACAAATTATGGTATTAATCTTCAGTGCAGTGGCCAGTTGTAATCGTATCTTAAAAAACTTTCCAAGATCCTAAAAACCTTTCAAGACGCACTTATTCTCAGAGCCTAACTTAAGGAAAGCTCATGATGTGCACAGATAAATATAACGCAATTTGATCTAAATTACAACAGAACTTGATATAAAATGTTCAGCTCAAAATACCGCTTGCCAGGCCTACGTATTATAACCGCAAAACAAAATGTTTTATATCTATTTATTTTTTGAAATTTATCATTCACTTATTCATTGTTGAAAAAAAAAGATGATCATCTAGACGCAATCGGTCTTCTTGCCTTTCTTAAGAACACAGTGCCATGAGTAAGCATCTTGAATAATTTCATGAATGGATTGCAATTTGCCAACTATTAAACTCCCACTGTTTAACCACATATAGATCAAACCCATGAACAAGTCACGAGGTCAGTACTGCACGTGTTTTGAAAAGAATGCACATAACCAGTAGTGTAACTTTTCATACAGGTGCTTTTTCAAATATTGAAAATTCACTGAAATAACTCACTGCTAGGTAGACCCTGTCCCTCATCATCAAGTCAGCAAATTTGTTGAGAAGTAACCCTCTCTTTGAAGCATCCATGCGTCTCCACGGAGAACCAAGTGCAAAAGCTTCTCGGGCCGCTTTCACTGCTACATCAATATCAGCCTTAGGTATAAAAAATCAAAAATCAAATGAACAAGTCTTTAATACAAAATGGAAAAAAATTATCTAGGAGAGAGAGAGAGACAGAGAGAGAGAGAGAGAGAGAGAGAGAGAGAGAGAGAAATGTTTTACCTTGTCTCCCTCCTGGACATCACATATCTTCTCCCCTGTATACGGGTTGATAGTGGGGAAAGTCTTCCCACTGACAGAATTTACCCATTCATTATTGATGAATATCTGAAAGTAGATAAATACATAGATTGATAAATAAAAAATGCCGTGTTGCAGGTGATAAACATGACCAAGCTGTTTCTAATGCTTGGATAATAAGTATGAGTGCATTTGGAACAGATGATCCGAGGACTAACTGATCCACCGACTAAATATGGCCGACCCCACTTCAAAAGCCACTAATCACTGATGTTTTCCCTGCCTCCACGCGCGTCATTAAACGAATCAAATCTCGATATCGAGGCTTATTTGCTTGGCCCCTGCTTGGCGCGTGTGGAGGCGGAGCGACCACTAGGGAATTAGCAGCATCACTTATAGTGAGGTGGGGTCGGCCTTATTTAGTCGGCGGATCAGTTAGTTCGCGGATCATCTGTTCTGAATGCGGTCTATTTCGCACTGTGACTGCATATTTACGAAATAAACAAAAATAATTCTACTTTCACTATTTTAAAAGTATTTTACAGCATTAAATTTAATATGCTCACGTTCCAGGAGCCTCCGCTTAATGCAAGCCTCTAACCCCTTCATATTGGATGCGTTTATATTACTTTGATTTGCAATGCATGAGGCATAGTACACAAATAAGCTTTCCTTTTGATGCAGGCTGAACATGTATATTGCAATCGTATCATGGTCTCTTTCAAAAAAGGACAAAGCACACACGTGCTAGTTTTAATAATGGACTTGTGCATTACCGGAGGTTTATTATGCAGTCACTTGCTCACTTGCTCAGGTCTCCCTGACAGTTAGGTCTACGACGCATCACCTGGGAACCTCAACAAATATTAACACGATGTTACCAGGTCCCATCGCCCAATGGGTGCTGAATATGATCGGATAAGTGAAGGGGCCTATCGACCAAGAGGACCCTCTCCCCTCTCTTTCACAAATGAATTACAATTCTCCTGGATCCAAATTACCAAGTTATCAAACTATGACAATAGTCACGCAAAAGTTAATTGGAAATAACACGTTTTAAAAAATCTCTGGATTGAGAGTTTTTCACCAATAATACAGTTAATATAATACACACTGAGGGACCTATTAGCAGTCTCGTAACCATTTGCAAACATTAATGTCTGTGCTCACTGTGACGTGATAAAATGTAATTAACGCACTTTAGGCCTAAGGCTGTGTTAATAAAAGAAGTTATCGTACCGATCTTTCTCAGCGGGTATTCTCCCTAAGCACCCCGCACACGGTAAGCAATAACGGGTACCGGAGAAGATCAGCATTGGTCAGAATTGTGCCGGAAGTGACGTGCAGTGGTGTTAGAAGCGAAGCTGAGTGGTCATTTTAACATAGAGGTGAACGGCAGTGAAGACGGGTTGTCGGAGGAAAAAGAAGTTTTCTAAACAACATGGTAAGATAACTCTCCTTTTTTACGCATTTTGGGCAGAGAATGCTTGTAGAAATAATAGACGCATGATATGAAAACGTGACACGGAACTTAAAGGTGCAAAATCGTGCTTAATTTGCGGTCAACTTGTTTAGAAATAAATGCTGCGTCGACCGCCAGCGCGACAAAAAGCGTAAAGGGGAAATAATTCCCGGGAGTCTATAAATCGTTGTCATGTGGAAATTTGGCATTAATATAATCCGATATGTCCATATCTAAGTATTTTTGGGTGTTTTATGGTATGGGCTGCAATTACAACGATGTTTTAGAGGTCTTGAAGGACCTTGTGAAAACCAGGAAGTAGTTCGTAACTAACAAGTGGAATGTACCGATCTCCGACTGCTGTGCACAGCTGTATCTTTTTTTTCAATATATTGACGAATTTTTAGATCTTTATATGTCCATCTTGCATGAAATTCCACACACATGATCACACTGATACACCTTTTACACTGGGGAAGGCGCTCATCGGTACAAATATACAATAAAGTGCAATGCATTCACAGGACAAATAAAACATTTCACTGACAAGATCTTCCCAAAAAGACGGAAAGAGAATTCAGGTGAGCTGACAGGTAATTAAGACTAGCTCAAAGTACTAATAATTGACATTATTATGCAATACTCAGTTGGTAAAACGATTCTCACAGGTAGATAAGATGTAACATGACCAATTTCTATAGGCTAATGATTGCCAGCCTGAGGAAAGTGATTGCCAGTCTCTTTTGTCAGTGATTTTTAACTCAGATAAGAGGCTGTCAGAATGTCATCTTTGTCTTGGCATTTGTCACTGATTAGCGCCTTCCCCAGTGTAAAAGGTGTATCAGTGTGATCATGTGTGTGGAATTTCATGCAAGATGGACATATAAAGATCTAAAAATTCGTCAATATATTGAAAAAAAAAGATACAGCTGTGCACAGCAGTCGGAGATCGGTACATTCCACTTGTTAGTTACGAACTACTTCCTGGTTTTCACAAGGTCCTTCAAGACCTCTAAAACATCGTTGTAATTGCAGCCCATACCATAAAACACCCAAAAATACTTAGATATGGACATATCGGATTATATTAATGCCAAATTTCCACATGACAACGATTTAAAGACTCCCGGGAATTATTTCCCCTTTACGCTTTTTGTCGCGCTGGCGGTCGACGCAGCATTTATTTCTAAACGAGTTGACCGCAAATTAAGCACGATTTTGCACCTTCAAGTTCCGTGTCACGTTTTCATATCATGCGTCTATTATTTCTACAAGTATTCTCTGCCCAAAATGCGTAAAAAAGGAGAGTTATCTTACCATGTTGTTTAGAAAACTTCTTTTTCCTCCGACAACCCGTCTTCACTGCCGTTCACCTCTATGTTAAAATGACCACTCAGCTTCGCTTCTAACACCACTGCACGTCACTTCCGGCACAATTCTGACCAATGCTGATCTTCTCCGGTACCCGTTATTGGCGCGCGCCACTTGCGCTGAGCAAGATGCTCGGGCTCCTCAGCTCCCCGCAAACGCTGCGCTCTTTGCTCAGCAGAGGTGCCTCCCGGCCTGCCCCTAGCGGACGCACTGTGAACTGTGGGATCATGTGTTTAAGGAAACATTACATATTGTTGTTTTTTCTGATAGTAATGGATAATGGTGACCACGTTAATCAATCAGACTAACTATAACTGTGTACATTTTTGTTGACTTCGCTGGGGGCTGGCATTTTTGTTTGTTTCCGGCTACTGGCACATGCGCATTGTTAGCATGGCGTGAGCAATCGGCGCTTGCACCCCGCACACGCTGAGACATTTGCCTCAAGAGACCAAAAAAATCAAACACGTGAGAAATTTTGCTCAGCCGCGCGTGAGGCAAAAATCTCACCAAAATACCCCCGCACACGATGAGGAAACGGCGCAGCGCAAGTGGCGCGCGCCAAATGCTCACCGTGTGCGGGCAGGCACAATCAATGTAATCAGCCCCCTCATCACTTGGATAAAGTCGGCAAAACTTGATCGTCCATGATGTAAGCTGATTACATTGACTGCGCCCTAGCGAGAATCCCCGCTGAGATAGATCGATCCTGCTAGAATGATAAATTCTATTCTGAACACAGCCTAACACGTGAGCACAGAAAAATGTGTAATCGCTCAGGTATACCTGTTAATTAATCCTCTCCCTGATAAAAAATTTTATGACCTGCACAGATGATCTGAAAATACAAAATGCACCCTGCTATGTAACAGGCAGCTAAGCAAATCAAACCGCAATATCCAGATTGATCTATTACTATTTAATTCGGCCCTCAAGTATTAGCCATTGTAATAATGCAAGACTGTAGGCCTATACTACATTCTCGGTCACGGATGACCTACCGGGGTTGGGGGAGGGGGGGTTACATGACGTGCTTAATCTAAACCTAAATGGCTTTTGCTTGTATCGTGTTCTAGCTGTAAGTTGTACCAGTGGGCCTATGCACTAGCTGTCACTGGCGTTTCTGATAGTCTATGAACAGCGATGGACGGGATCTTCAACACCGACTGCCGACTGGACCGTACTGCCCTTGACCTTTCGTGACTAGAGCCATTCATGTGTAGTGCACACATGCCTTTCGTTTAATTTCATAAGTGGCAGCCACTGATATTGAAATAATGTCATCAATACTCTGCATGTAGGTGCCAGACGTGATAAAGACATTTAGTTACCTGCATTTCCTGAATGCAATATGATCCATATAGACCATTGCCTAAACAAAATAGGAGAGCTGCAGTGCTATGTATTTACCTGTGTATATTTCACATCCGGGTTAGGGATAGGTTCTGGGGTAGACATCTTGTTGTGTGCTGCAACCTTGATATCAAAATCTCTGGACAAAGGATAATGTAGCCAGACGATAATCTTAGGAAGCCCAACTCGCAACCGAAGCCTGCAACTTGCAAGAGCGCACGCGCCACTCAGTGCACAATGTAAATAGAATGAAAGCTGTCGAAAGGGGGCGCGGTTGTGTCGGGGAATGTTTTCTTTAGTAGGCCTATTTTTCGACATAGCTTTTAATACGGCTGCAAAGATCACAAGCAACTATATTTCTATTCTAAATAACAATGAACTGCTTTCATATGCTGCACTGTATGGATAGGGGCATACAGATTCTGGTAGCCTACCCTTTGATCCAATACTAGCTAGGCCAGCTGGTATAGGGGGCCTATATATTCATTTTATATGATTTAGGCCTAATGCATGTCGACCGCTGCAGGTCACGAGAGGAAGGGCCTACCGGTATGTTATCGGGCAAACAAAAGATTGAAACTCACATTCCCTGTTTATTTAATATGTAAAATGATGAAAAGGTATGACATCAGCTAGCAACGTACTATACGGTTTAAAATTTAACTTAATTTAACTTTTAAGTTAAAAGCAATCATATGAATTTATTTTGATGAGGTGATTGGAGAATTCTGGTAGGCCCATCTTTATTTGCAGGGTGACATATTAGCGTAATATATAAACTTGTGAAAAATGAGTAAAGGGATTGAAACGGCATTTTGCTTTGCAGCACTGGTTTATAGAAACAGGTTCATGCCTGCGCATCACAGAATTTACCTGTTCTATGTACCGGTACATGCTTTTATTCCACCCAACCTTTTTGTTTCCAGTTTTTAACAGTGTCTTATCAAATATATCCAGGTCCAAATATTGAGAAAGGCACATTTCGTACATGCAAGTAGCCCTATGCTATATACAAATAGTAACAACATTCAACTCCAACAAGCTGTCGCATTTTACAAGAGCTATATTTCATAACCCGTGGGTATGTCTGTAAGGAAGCAAAATTTTAGTTAGGGTTGCATGGGACAGAAGTTAAGCATACAAAGAAAAAAAGAGACGAGGCACGTATGGAAGGTGGCTACATATGCACGAAAACAACACATATCAGTTGACCTGAGTCTCATCGGCGACGTAATTATTTCAATGATTTAGTGAAACATATTTCGACTTAAAGACGTGGGAAATTCTTCCTGCACCTACACTGTAAGACTTGCAAGTATGGCTGAGGCAATTATCCAACCTCCAGCACCCACTACAGTACGGTACCGGTGAGATGGCACACATATTCTCTATCTAAAATATGGGATTCGACGTGATAAAATGTTTTTAAAATGTTATCACCACCACTTCCATCAGTTCTGGCTGCATTGAAAACATTTATCTTCAACAAGTGCGAGAATTAACAGAGCATCAATGACGTGATTACTCGCTTATGGAAGTTAAATTCATATAAGAGTCATTTTAATTGTTAGTTTGTCATCATCTGTCTTCTTGGAGTCTGGAACCCTTAACTGTTCTTCTCGGGACAGCGAATGAGCACCTACAAAACGGCAAACCACTGATAAGCGTTCGTCACAGAACTTTTTTATAACTTTATGAGTTTACACATAATAAATGTATTCCAATACAGCGTCTTCATTATATAGTAGGTTTTTAAACACATCTTAAAAAGTCTACTCACCGTCTTAACTTCCGTATACTCTTTCAAACCATAGGAACCCCTGAAAATAAAAGAGTTAAGACTCAGTGTGTGCGTGGTTCTACCGTGACTGCCATGGTAGTTAAAATAAAGCAGTTTATATTAGATAAGACAAATCCTGAGTTTTCAAAGTATCAAATATCCTTCACGTTCTTAACACAATTCTTGGAAATTTACAAATCATGATGGAGAACAATATATAATCCAAATCCATGGCTTCAACACTTATATAAAAATAGGAAGATGGACTTTTCAAAAAAGAAAAAAAATCCTGAAAATTCCACGATTTCCCTTTGATCACCAAGGTAGCCTATGTGTGTGACCCTTCATCAAAACTGTTGGGAAATTGTGTGTTTTTTTTCTTAAATTCTCATTTTCACCGTCAAGAGCAAAACTCACCATTATGTATTTCCATTATAAGAGTGACTCAAAAACTAAAAATTAGAACTCAAAAACAAGATTGTAGATTGGGTCTGTTTAGACGGTTTTCGTTATGGTATACACCTTAGAAAAGCGTTGAAATTTGAAAATTATTTTTGCTATACAAGTTCTAACGCTCCCTGTGGTGTTCTTAAGATCACAGTAATGGTATCCAGATTTATTTTCATTATTTTTCTTACATTTCCCTGCCAATACCAGACATCTTGAATCCACCAAAGGGAGACTGCAGTCCACCGCCGTAGGTGTTCACCCTGAGGAGTACAGTAAATTATAACAAATAAAGACAGGCTTTCGGTCTCTTATGCTAACAGTATACAATTGTTTTTTATGAAACTAGAGACATATTCTTTTTACTCTATCAAACTATGACACTAGTTGGCCCAATTAGACACTTTTGACCTTGTAGAGTCAATTGAGAATAAGACAGAGCAGTAAAACCCAATTTAAAACAAGAACCAGTGACTTAGCTACAAATGTAGCGCCATAAATAAATAAATAAAATAAAAAATACAGCCCATGCCAAGTGGTAGGGTAGGGGCAAGTTTGAACTCTTTACTTTTACAGTTAGCAATACATGTGAACTCCATGGAATGTATTTACATTATATTACTTAGCCTTTGAGACTCATTTGTAGTCCATATGAGACAGATATATTGATGTTTCTATACGTTTCCTTAAATATTTTGAATTTGTGTTAAAACAAAACAAGGGCCCAGGCGGGGCTAGTGCGCACCCTTTTCATAAAAATTGAGATGGAAGGTAAACTATCACCTTCAGGTTTCCAGATTTTTTTCACAAGGAAGTTCATTTATATACCCTATTTGAGGTATAAGTATAAGAATCGTGCTGTAATTATTTTCAGAGTAAATGCATTTCAGAAATGTCTAATCCAAGTGTGCAAATTTGCCCCGTCCAGGGAACAAGTCCGCACACATAATAAAATCCAAAATAAAAATATAATTTTATTCGCAAGACCTATTCAAAATAAAAAATTGTCACAGTCAAAGTCATACATCCTGCATAAAATAAATATAATGAGTAACTGTAAAATTGCACTCAACTCACGAAAACAGACACCAAATGTAGACTTTAAGATAAGTTACCAAGGTAAAAAATAGCCCTGCTTTCCCCTATCTGTGAATCAAGCAGGCTCCAACGAGCCAAGGGGTCCAACTACCCACATGTACACGTTGTTTAATTTTTAAGAATGGACTACGTATAGACATTGCTGTAAAAAGTTCAATTACTAAACTTTAGTTTTATACCCTATACACATCTTTTATGCCATTATGGGTCTATGAAAATAGTTTTTAAAATTTTCTTCAACAAAGTTTCTTTCAGATGTAAAAAAGGTGAGAATTATTTTTCAGTTTCATGATCACTTTATAAAAATGATATTATATGAAATGCGTATTCTGTACGGTAATAAAGAATCTCACCACACAACGCCCGCCTGAACGCTGCTGGAAAACTTCAATGCTTTGTCGAGGTCTTTGGTGAACACCGCGGCAGCCAGGCCGTATTTGGTGTCGTTTGCCCTCTCAATCACCTCCTCCATGTCCTTGAACTTTATAATTTGCTGAACTGGACCGAAGATCTAAAATAGCATTTTTCTCAACTTTTCAAAATCATATCTACTGCATTTGGACATATCGGTAAACATCTTGTAATTGTGAAGGTTTCAGTGTTCAGTAAAGAGAAATCGAGTTACACATATCAGAGAAAATGACTGAATAACTTTAAATATATATTTTAAAGGTAAAGACTGAACTAAAAATTTCTTATGTAAAGAAAAAATCACCTCCTCCTTAGCAATGCGCATGTTATCCGTGACGTCAGAGAAGACGGTGGACTGCACGAAGTATCCCTTGTCCCCAAGGCGTTTCCCTCCACACTGCAGCTTGGCGCCTTGAGCGATCCCACTCTGGATCAGCTCCAAGATCTTGTTGAACTGCTCCTCATCAATCTGTGAATGAGGAACAAGCGAAATTTTTTAGTGCCACAGAGAAGAAAACTGGCGGTGACAACTTTGCATTCTGTGTAGTTAGACTACTTACATGTATTTGAAGAATCAGACTACGTATTTAATGAATTAGTCTACGTATTTAAAGGATGGTTTATCACTCACTAGAATGAATAAAAACTAACAAAACATAAGAATTGATGAAATCGAGAGGAGAAGGAATAATATTCAACAACACTGCATACTTGTGGTCCGGACTGAGTGGTTTTCTCAAAGGGGTTTCCGACATTTCTCTTAATGGCGAGCTCAGTGGATCGTTTCACGAACTCATCGTAGATATCCTCGTGTACAAATGTCCTGGAGCCGGCGACACACACCTGTCCCGAGTTGAAGAACAGTCCATCGTGGCTTCGCTGGATGGCCATGTCCACTGTGACAGAATGGGGAACATTTATCATTAATAAACATAAGTGTACTGTTTATGCTACACCTGTATAAATAATATTTCCTTACACAATTTTTGTACACTGAGTACCGTCAGGGAAAACGGTTCACTCTCCGATCATTCGGGTATGTTTCCTAACTCCGCACGTTCCATATCTGTGGGTTACTTCTTGCAGTTGGTTGTTTATCTGTCAAAGCTGCTTACAACTTCATTTTTAAAATAAATCTTCAAACACTTCACAACAAGCTTACATGCCTGCAAATAATTTTTACATTGGTTTTAAAGATCGTATACGGTATCCTTGTGTAGAAGGACCTTCATGTATGCTGCCCTGTGCAATCTAGAATATGTGACTTTTTGAATAATTTACTTCACCGTTGTGTGATTTACTCACAATCAGCATCAGGAAACACAACACAAGGGCTCTTGCCTCCCAGTTCCAGAGTAACACCCTTCAGGTTGGACTTAGCAGCTGCCTCCATAATCAACTGGCCAACCTGAAAGACAGGTGTGTCCACAACGTTAGATATCACCTCCAGTGACTATAACAGCAATGCACAATTTTCATTATGAATGCTTCCAGTCTGGCGACTTTGGTAAAACGCAGAGGATACCTTAGCAATTAATGCTTTCTTTTGTTTTAATAATGAGACTGAAAAAATTGAACCAAATTTCAAATGAACACTCCAACAGACTTTATAGGGTCACCTAGCCAAAATTTAAAACCTGGCACCAGTTGCACTTTTATCCCTAATGGATCTTTACATGTCCAATATATTGTTCAGCAGTGGCTGTTTTACATTCCATGCTTTATTTTAAAGGTATGACAAATGTTCATTTTGCCCTAAAATGGGATTTTCTTGGGGTAAACGACAATTTCCCATACTTACCAATGGTAAATGAATCCCTTCCAACATTCACAGTTAGTCCATGTTTTTTTTAAAGTTTGTTTGTATTTAATAATCTCTTAAGTAGCTAGCCATCTATAGAGGTCACGTGGTCCGATGACTACACAGACTCCAGAAAAATTGCGATAACCGTCGTTTTGGTGGTAAAATAGAATTTATTGTTTTACATATAAGTGTTTTTAATGCATTTATTATGAAATATGAATCTCATACGAAGAGTGGTTATCCCTTAAAAATATATTATTATTGTGTTCTTTATCAAATGTATCACTTCAACCCACGGGCTGTGATTTAATGAACTGACTATTAAAGAAAGTAGTGTATGTGATCTTGAACACCCTGTGGCGTGTCTTGTACCTGAGTTGACCCAGTGAAGGCCACTTTGTCCACGTCCATGTGCTCCGATATAGCAGCGCCAGCAGTTGGGCCGTACCCAGGAATGATGTTCACGACTCCAGGAGGGAAACCGGCCTAGAAAGAAAAATAATAAATAATATAGAGCCTACTGTCTCAACATTTGATACTTTTGTTTGAAGAACTATTTAATTTTTGATGCCCAAATATTACTTAACGATAAAATAAGTTCGACTGTTAAAATATGAACTATTTAAACCTCATGGTATCTACGTGTAGAATAATCAGGAAAATGATAGCAGTGTAAAGCTGCATTCGGAAAAAAGGCCCTTGCAGCAGTCGTACCTCCTTTATCAGGGAGCACAGGTAGAGCCCGGTTAGCGGTGTCTGTTCCGCAAGCTTTATAACACACACGTTCCCACACGCCACAGCCGGGGCTAACTTCATGGCCAAGCATGGGAGAGGGAAGTTCCACTAAAATGAAAACAAAATTTTCACAGTTGTGCTTATCTATTCATTTGTTTTATCAAGGAAAATTAAATTCGAGTCAACTTTCGAAAAATGTGCGTATGATCCATAATTTTAATTTTCTTAAACCTGCCTACTTACTGGAATGATTCCACCGCAAACTCCGATAGGTTCGTGGCGAGTGTAGGCAAACAGGTCACCATCTGGAAATACAGTGTGGTTATCAGCAACAATGACATTTGGCAATAACATTTATAATAATAATTTATTGAGCACATGAAATGAGTGTACATTTATAGGCTCTCTACACTACTAATTATAATATACTTAAGTTTAAATACATGTACATAGCTTTATGTATGCAGAACTTTATTGAGCGCTCGTAATTTGTACAAATGTATGTAATACGCAAAAACGAACATGAAGTTGCAGGGCTTCAAATTTTGTCATAGATGTCATAACTTTGAAAATACAACATAACGACAAAAAATTTGCTTTTAAAGTGTGACGATACTTACCAACGGGAATAGTCTGTCCAACGTTCTTATCTGCCCATCCTGCGAGGTACCGGAGTATTGACTCGGTGAAGTACATGTCGCCGATGGCGTATGTGAACGGTTTGCCGTTGTCCATCACCTCCAGACTCTTAAAGTTGAGTTTATAAAGATGTAATATGTTGAAAGAAATTACCATGGTTTGCCCCTGTTGGAGTTACATGTGCAGCTTGACAGTGCAGATTCTCAAATTTGTCGTCAACAGTAGTATAAAACATTGCACAATTATTTAAATATAGTGATATACATGAATGCCAAATTGTTGACAAAGCTTGACAAAGACGCACAACCACACACACTCACACATGCGCACACGGAACAAGTATGAAACCAAAGGCACGCACACACTTGAGACCACGCACTCGATATATAATACGCACGCATTGACGTAAACAAATTCATGATTAAAATCAACCGCTGTCACTCACCGCTATGTACACCATGTCCCTCATTACCAGGTCAGCCAGTTTGTTCAGAAGTACCCCTCTCTTGGACGCATCTAAACGTCTCCATGGTGACCCCAGTTTAAAGGCTTCTCTTGCTGCCTTTACCGCCTTGTCAACATCAGCCTGAGGGAACAATATTTACAATACTTTTCAACGATCGACATGTGTAAGACAGCTTTATGCACGGTGTCGGTGTATTTAAAAATGATTTGTACAGTGTCATTTCAAAGTCCATACAAAGGACCAATAGGCCAAAAGTTGGCATTGGATATTTGTTGTTGTTGTTTGTGGAAGTGGTGGTGGTGTGCGTACGTGAATGCGTGCGCGAGCGAGCGCGAGTGTGTTTGAGAGAGAGAGAGCGGGGGAAATGGTTTACCTTGTCTCCCTCCTGGACATCACATATCTTCTCACCTGTCGATGGGTTGATGGTGGGGAAAGTCTTCCCGCTGGCAGAATTTACCCATTCATTATTGATGAATATCTGACGACATAAAAAATTGAAAAGTAGAAATTGTGAGAGCGGCTTCCAAGTAAATAAAATGTATCATGTATATATGCAAACACATGAAACTACGTTAATTAATTTAAAACTACTATCACTTTTGTCTCTTCACTTTATACACAGCATATACATACGATATGAAGTCTGCGTTCCTCCTGTGATTTTTGGTTTTGAAACTGTGTATAGTTTAGTCAAGCTACATGTAGCTTATCCCAAGCACACAACCCAATGCCATGAACCTGTCAACACAATGATAGATCCAGCAGCAGGCAAAGCTTGCCCCTCCCTAATTTTCAAGTGTGACCTACTCTTCTTCTTCTCCCTCAAAAATAAACAGTACAACGGACGATTTGAGACATGACCAAGAAATTTTCCAATCCTGCATCCTATATGTTATAGTAAAATTGTCCTCGTCTGTTATTTTCGAGAGGCAAAGACCCCATTCCCAGAGATTAGATCGATCCAACTAGATCGACCTAACTCCCTGGGGGTTCACGCTTAATAGCTGTTAGCCGAGCGGGCACGAAAGTTAATTAACCCCTTACAGCTTGTAGTAGGCGGGACGGACATTAAAGCGGGATTATCTGACAGTAATTTAGTGAGACTCCCCACGGGGATAGATCGATCTAAAATCTATGGGAATGCGCCCAAAAAGTCTGTAATCCTGCCCCCCCCCCCCCCCCCCGGCCCCACTAATTCTGGGTCCACCAGTGCGTCAACTGCAGCGCGGGTTAACCTGACCTTACCTACACTGTACATAGATACGGTGGTATGGAGGGGTGATTGTGTAATTTGATGGAAAACAGATTTAAAAGTTAGAATATATTAAATGCTCCACGTCTGAGAAAGTGCAAGCAGCCAAAAACGTTTTATCAACGCTAAGGCCTTTCGAATGACTGCAAAGTGTAAAGATAAAATATATGAAAACAAAACAAACCAGTACTGTTCAAAAATTGATGCGTTTGAATAAAAGCGTACATGTAGAATGACTTGCAAGAACTTATCACTGTTGTTCCAAATACAGGGTGACCCAGATTCAATCAGCAAAAACTTAAGTTTCTGTATAGTTTTTCGTAGTCTTTAATGTTTCCCAACATCTGTGCACATCTTTGTTAACTCACACTGTGACAGTATAGAGAGTCATTTATAGAAGATCATCTTTTCTCTCTGCTAACAGAGTAACAGATTGCTGCCTATAAACAGACAAGAGATTTTAACACGAACAAGGTGGCATACTGCTTGTGAACATTTGGCTACATAAATACTAAATCGGTGATAGATTGTTTTGGATCATACTGTATGCACGTACTGCCTAGCGTTCAGCCAAGCGCTGAATGTGGGCATGGTCAGATACGAGAGTGTGTGGCAACCGACTGTCAGCCCAGCACAGGTAGACTACTTTGAGCACTTTGAACATCATACCTGTAGTGGGTCCTAGTATGGGCCAATTAGAAACAATTCTGTTAATTGGCCATCTTGGGCGCGGTGGTTTCTTACGTAACATTCAGGTTGTCACGTTGACAATCTCTCAAAACGTTGTCATGTTGCTGCAGTGTAGGTATATTGTGTATCACATCATACTGATACAATTAGGTGTATTGTGTTCATATCGCAAGATGTGAAATAGATCTTATAGAAGGCTAATTTCACCTTGTTTTCGCAACAAAATCAAATACCAGTGTGTATAGTCCTTCACTCAGAGACAATAATGACTCAGACAATTTAACAGCTTGATGAACAAAATGGACCAAATCAGTAATTGACTTCCATCATTTTGATAGCTCCGTCACTAAATACTCCAAGTTAACTGCTTACCTGGGTGAATTTAACCTCTGGGTTTTCAATTGGAGACGGGAGGGACATGTTTGTCGCTTCGAAGTTTGCAGCGATAGTGCTGGGTTGGCCGGCGGCGACCTTTGTGACAAATCGACTCCGTTATCAAGTACTTGTAAATCACGTGATATACAGTATGTACGCGAGATTACTCTACTCTAGATTACGCCACTGTTAAAATGAAGCACTGTTTAATCAGTAAGCGCATTCAGAACTAGTTGATCAGCAGACTGACTTAATATGGACGACCCACTCAAATCCTATACTAGTCTATACCGACTAATCCCCTTGTGTTCCCCCCGCCTCCCCCGGCTAACAATTAAACCTTGGAGCCGAGAGTTAATCTGTTTAAGGACGTGTAGGGAGGCAGGGAGACCATCAGGGATAAGGTGGCATGTTTTTAAGTGGGGTCGGCCATATTAAGTCTGCTCTGAATGCGCTCAGAATGGAGGGTGTTATGAAGGCAGCGATCACAGCAGCGACTCAAACCTAAAACCCTCCATTACGTGTCTTTTTTGCCCTTCATTGTTTGCTTTATCATATTAAACGTTTTGTTGTGTAAATGCAGTTGAACGCTTTGCAAATATATACTTATCTATTTTTGTAAAATTCGTGCAACTTACACCAGAGGTACTAAAGACTTGTGACGTTTTAATATGTCAGCAACTATTGACTGTCTTGTTTGAAATGGCAGCACAAAATGATAAGAGGACACAGGCTCGTCGGAAGGGGGTATGGTAAGCTCTCAGGAACCGTCCTTTTGGTCTAAAATGTTTTCTCTGAATCTAAATTGGATCTATGTTACCCATGTTGGGTCAACATAATTAGTGAAAAATGTTTACTTTTCTCAAAAAAAAATCCATTGAAGTTGCTGTCTATATGGCATGGGTCGTGTCAGATATTTTAATCTAAGCACCAAAATTATTCAGCTTATTGTTCATTTCGATGTAATAAACTATTTTGTGATTTTACTCCTGTCTACATTTACATTTACACCATACGACATTTAGGATGTTTATCTGTCATTTTGCTGTTGAGAGATGAATATTTGTGCGTAAATGAAAAAAAAAAAAAAAAAAACTCAATCTTACCTTAACACTGTCAAAAACTTAAATCTGTTGTGAAGACCAACTGTGCATCTATTTTATAGCATAACTTTGCAACCAGAGATGTTATAAAAATGTTATAAATATGTAAAATGATAGATCTCGTTATCAGAGTTTATTATTATATATAAAGATACGCAAATAACATGCAGGTTGATAGAATTTCTTTGAGTGGGGTGGGGCAAGTTCGAACACTTGAACTAGATAATTTAAAACTGAATTTACCCTGAAAAAAATACATTGGACTTCTGATATGTATAAGGTATATATAAGGTATATATAAATAGACTTCCTTCTGAAAAATCTAGAAGCCTGAATGTAATAGTATTCCTGCTATATCAATATTTATAAAAAGGGGTCGAACTAGCTTCGCCTCCCCCTATGGCAACTTAAAAAGATGGTATTAACACACACATATGTCAAATTAAGATAGGCAAGTAACAGATAACACGCCTTTATTAGTTAACGCACAAAAACAAGCTATATTTAGAAGCATGCTTATTTTGCCATCTGTTCTCGACAATACATATAGATGTGTCGTCCGCATAATCACTTTATCTATAGTTTAAGATCACATGTCAAATTGCACTCGATCCTATTCAATGACCAGGCCTTAATACGTGTAAATAAGCGACACAAGTAAAATTAATATTTCGTTTTGTTGGTGAATTTTTAAAGCGTCGTTTAATTTTTCGTTTTTACAGTGTATGCAAAATGTTCTCACTTCTCCACACTGATTCACAAAACAGCACCACTGACAATTTAACAAAAGTTTTATCTGATAGATCACTGTAATTTTTTAAGAACAGCAGTTCTATGAAAAAAATTATTTCAAAGTGTCTAGTTGCAAAGCACCATTAAGAAAATGCCTGTATTGAAGCCAACTTCTACTTTGATTCTTTAGCTGTTCCTCTCAGGACAGTTGATAAGCACCTGGAAGATACATAAGTCATTATAAAAATCTAAAAGTTCCATGCAATCTGAGTTTTTTAATTCCTTGCGTTAAACCTAATAGAAACATACAGTTTACAGTTAGATATATACCGCCCAACTTATCATAAAAAGATTTTAAGGTTAAATTTGGAATAATCATTGTTTTCATTGTGCTTTCTATTGCAAACGGGTGTTTAACAAAAAGGTAACCTAATGTAGAACAAAAAAATCTTATATAGCAAAAATTTTAAAAATTTTGAATTAAAGAAATAGCTTACACCTTGAAATATTTACGGTAAGTTAAATTCTCAAGATTATGACCGGAGCCACTTTTAAGCTCATTTAAAACATCTTACCGATTTCACTTCCGTATATTGCTTCAAGCCATATGATCCCCTAAAATGTGAAATAAAAAATGAAATAGTTAATATAAAAAACATAGTCATCCAAATGATTTTAACCGTCTGGTTTTGTATCCAATCACCATTTAAAGACAACTAACATCAAATTAACCATGATCTTAATTTCATCGTAATGTAGAAAGATGGATTCGTGATGAATATCAAAGGGTGTAGTTCAAACTGAAATAACTCTTTGTGCTTAAGAGGGAAATTATGTCAGCTTTCTTTGAGATAGAGTTTTACTTACAGTTCCCTGCCAACGCCAGACATCTTGTATCCACCAAACGGGGCCCCAGGACTAAAGTCATTATATGTATTCACCCTAGAATAATAAACATTCCTTGAAAAATATGCAGAATGAATTTTTCTGATCATATTCATTTCAATTTTTTATGCGTTCATTACATATCCAATGGAACATAATTAAAAAATGAAACATACCAAACAGTCCCTGCCTTGACGCTGTTAGAGAATTTCAATACTTTGTCCAAGTCTCTCGAAAATACCGCGGCAGCCAGGCCGTATTTGGTGTCGTTTGCCCTCTCAATCACCTCCTCCATATCTTTGAACTTTATAATTTGTTGGACTGGACCGAAGATCTGAAACAACGTTCAATTGTTTTTCTTTCGGATTCTGTGCTATAAATAAGGAACGTTAAAAAGCAGATAGAAATTAAATATCAAATATTCAATATTGAATATCAAATTACAAATAGCCCTGAACAAATACCAAAAATCCAAATATCATAAATATTCCCATTTACTAATAATCACCTCTTCTTTGGCAATCCTCATGTTATCGGTGACATCGGAAAAGACGGTTGATTCAATAAAATATCCCTTATCCCCCTTTCTCTTGCCCCCACACTGCAGCTTGGCGCCTTCCTTAACCCCACTGTCGATGAGTTCCAAAATTTTCTTAAACTGCTCTTCGTCTATCTGTCAGAAATAGAAACCGTATAGATTCAATAAATAAAAAAGCATCCAGTTCATTAATCATTCAGATCCTTATAAAGGTCTATGAGATGTAGACGGAGTTAGCGTCTAGTATGAGACTCAATTTTTTTAATCAAAAGTAGCTAGTATAGGCCTACTATAAGTTGAACAAGTTTGTTTGCCATATCTTAATGTAGCCTATTTATTTGTTTGTACAAGTGCCTTTTGTAACTTTTAAGAAATTGAAAGAGTTGGCTTTGCAATAAAATGCACACATAATTCGGATCTTGATAAACACCAGTGGCACTACCTGCGGACCAGACTCAGTGTTGAAATCCATTGGATTGCCGACCGTTCTTTTCATGGCGCGTTCTGTTGCTTTCTTAACAAACTCGTCGTAGATTTCTTCTTGCACGAATGTCCTTGACCCCGCACAGCACACCTGACCCATGTTAGTGAACAGACCAATGTGGTTCTTCTCCACAGCCAGATCCACTACAGAACAGAAGAGAACACAATCACATTACTTCTGACGTTAGCAAATGGTAATGTCTCTTAAAAGAACATGCTCATGTTTAGATCAACCAGAACCTTTATTAAATGCGAAATACTTTAATGGGATCATTCGTTTTTTAAAACACGTTTTCATTGTTATATGCTTACAGTCAGCATCGGCGAACACCACGCTGGGGCTCTTGCCTCCCAGTTCCAGAGTGACCCCCTTCAGGTTGGTCTTGGCAGCTGCCGCCATGATCAACTGGCCCACCTGACGAACAGAGGAACACATCAATATGAAAACACAGCCTTGTTAGTGGCATGATCGGTGCCGATTTAGTCTTGGATGCGACGATCAATTTATTTTTATATTTATTACAGGAACAGTATATTTATTGCTTAAATCTCTAGAACCAGTTTATAACAAGTGCCGTTTGTTACCTCTGTTGACCCGGTGAAAGCCACCTTGTCCACGTCCATGTGTTCGGATAGTGCCGCGCCGGCAGTTGGGCCGTACCCAGGAACCATGTTCACGACGCCAGGGGGGAAACCGGCCTGAAATCATACCCAACACTGTGAAATCATATTACAGGTAAATATTTAAGTATAATTGCTGAATATGGAATGAGTTATATTTAAAAACTAATTAACATTTTAATAAAAAATAGGTTAAGATAATGGTTTTCTTGACTTGATTACCTTCATCAAAATTTGGATGAGCTACATTGTGCACGTAGAAACCTTAACGCTAAGCACAAGTCCCTTTTGCTTTGACCCAGTATTTTAAAGGCCCTACTCCTTTACTAGGATTCCAACATAATCCTTGGCGTATGTAAGTATGCAAGGCCACCCACCTCCTTGATCAGAGAGCACACGTACAGGCCCGTCAGCGGAGTTTGTTCGGCCGGCTTTAAAATGCACACATTTCCACATGCCAGGGCAGGGGCGATCTTCCAGCAGACCATAGGAATGGGGAAATTCCACTACAAAACGCAAAACAACAAGAAACAAGGTAGAAAATTTTGACCAAAATATGTTATTTGCTTCAACATAAACGTATTTTGAGATGAGTCTTCGTAAATGCTCCGTAAAACATTTTGAGTGCCTGAAAATCAATTTCTTCTCGTGAAGATTAAGATAATCTGACAGAAACCAAAACTACCTGTAGCAGTTATTATCGTTATTTTTGCCATGATGGTAAACATCTACTCACAGGTATGATCTGGCCACATACACCAACCGGCTCATGGCGAGTATAGGCAAACAAATCTCCGTCTGCAGTAAAAAAGTGCGCATGACTTCAACACAAAATACAGTCAAAATGACAAAACACTACATATTTACGGCATTTACTGATAACCTCACTTCCCTATCAAAATGAAAGGCAGCAGCAGTATTTTAATCAAGGCCGAAACGTCTTGACATAAATCTGGCGACGATTTTGGAAAAAAACTGAGACTTACCAACTGGAATCGTCTGTCCAACGTTCTTGTCTGCCCAACCTGCGTAGTAACGCAGTGTAGCCGCTCCAAAGTACATGTCGAACAGGGCATTCTTGAACGGCTTGCCGTTGTCCACCACCTCAAGACTCTGCAAGGGGTGAATAACCGGTAGAATTATTAAATATGTATTAAATATATTATCAAAAATTCATTAGTAAGATATAAGATTTCAGTCAGTTTGAATATCACCTTTGAGATTTCAAAGGTTTCTTTGGAATGGAGTACATGTACATGGAAACAAGTTTTCACGATACAGTGTAGATGTATCCTTTTTTTTACTTAATGATTTCATGAAATTAAAAACAACATCATTGATTGATATTATTTTTATGGACACTTACGGCCAGGTACACAAGGTCCCTTATTATAAGATCAGCCAGTTTGTTAAGGAGTACCCCTCTCTTGGACGCATCCAAACGTCTCCATGGTGACCCCAGTTTAAAGGCCTCTCGTGCTGCTTTTACCGCCTTATCAACATCAGCCTGAGGTAACAATGAGATACAAGCACTTTCAATTTCATTGTCATATCAGAGATGTGTAAAGAAATGTCGAGATTTGCTTGCTTTATCTTTTTTTTGTTTTTCTTTTATTTTCTTTTCGGGGGATGGGGAGAATGAGGTGGTCCAATGTGCCCCCTCCAATCCCCAGTAAGGATTGGCCCTGACCCTAGGTTGTTTTGCCACAGCTCTTTCTACTTTGTACTAGTTGATCCTTTATCTACAGATATCATTAAGTCCAGTGTCGTAAGTTCAGTTCACGGCTTCAGGTCAGTCAGAAATTGATAAATTGATTGACTGATTGATTAATTGATTGATTGACAGAGAGAGGAGAGGGGGTTACCTTGTCTGCCTCTTGAACCTCACATATTTTCTCCCCTGTTGATGGATTGATGGTAGGGAAAGTTTTCCCACTGACAGAGTTCACCCATTCGTTATTGATGAAAATCTGAAAGACAATTTAAACTTACATGTAGTATCAGTTTCACGAAAGCATAACCCTTTTAATTAATATTAGATAAAAGATTATGATGACAGAGAGGGTGGAGTTACACACCTCAGATATATTTGTAATGGAGAAAGTATGCGTCAAGTGTGACATCATCCTTTATTAATTCCGTCCTAATCTTATAAAAACGCAAGTCATGCTGACACAGTGCATTACATTTGCATGAGTACTATAGTGCAGATCTTGATTTGTACTTAAATATTGATTTTGAGTAATTCCAATGTCAACTTTTTATTTAAAAATTTGTTGAAAAATAAGATGTCAAGGTGCAAAATATTCATTTTATGGTGTGTTATGTGTTGTTCAAAAATTAAACGTGTCTCAATTCTAAATTGAAATTATCTGCTCAAATGCAAGCCATGAAAACATTACAATGAGTGGATACCTTTATTTAATCAATACAACTGAATTTCTTAAGTGTTAAAACAGGCGTGCCCGCCACTTATCCCTGAATTTTAGACAATCCTTTTAATATTGATTTCTAGGCTTAATTTCTTATCCTTAAGTCTTATCCTGCAAGGAAGATGTTTAGGTTTCTCAGAAAAAATAGCCTTTAATTTTAATCGCCTTTATTGGCAAGTTTTTTAACTTCATTACTTGAAGGAATCCTTTTTGAACTGAAATATTGTTCAGTTATCAGCAGGCAAACGTGCCTTGCAGCCAGTCAGTCAAAGTCCATGATGCAGCTGCTCATGTACACCGTATACCCTTCTCAAGAAGTTATTAGCTATGTTAGCCAGCAAGATCGTCCCTTGAACGCAAAATGCGTTTTTAAAAAATGAAATGTAGAAACCAAGATTTTATTTAGATTTTCAACCGGAAATTATATCAAGTAGTCAATGTCAGTGGCATGATACAGAGCATCAATAATGTGATGTTACATGTATGAGATAGGCCCTATAGTATAGTGAAAAGGGGCGTGTGCAGAGGGCGTATTTGGTGGTGTGTGACCCCCACATAAAGTTCAAGCTGGGACATGCAGTACCCTTCTGTTCGAACTTGAATCAACCCTCCTGGTAATTATAAGGCTGTGCAAAGCTTGTGCAAACGTAACTTTCCAGACTGATACAGAATTGCTATTTATTAAACACTGAACATGAGTCAGCACAATGAAAATGTCCTTAAAGATGAAATGGTGATAGTTGAACCTGGCCACCCCGCCACTCAGCCCGGATGGTGTTGTACAATGTATGAGCAATTTCAGAATTTGTGCTCCACATCAATGATCCTTGGATTTGCTTCATTCATACCTTTAATAGCAATATTTCATAACCATCAGAAATACGAAACACAGGTAGTTAATGAAATCTGCAAGTTAGACAAAATTTTACAGAACTTTGCTTGCATCACGAACCCGAATTACTGATACACCGTGCCAGTACGTAGTAATGATGTATACAGATAACTCTATCATTGATGTGGAGCACAAATTCTGAAATTGCTCATACATTGTACAACACCACCCGGGCTGAGTGGCGGGGTGGCCAGGTTCAACTATCATCATTTCATCTTTAAGGACATTTTCATTGTGCTGACTCATGTTAGAGGTACATGTAATAAACGTATGTAACCATGTGATATGAGAAGTGTGCGATTAGTTTAATGATCACATTCCTCCTGCCGTGAAGTCAAATCAAACCTGCATCATGCACCTACCGAAATGAAACATTTGTCATAGACTGCACAGGACTAAAAATAAAGATAAAACATTATATTTTAGATCTTCCTAATTACAACTGTCTTCAAGGTATTTTAACCACTCACCTGGGTGAATTTCACCTCAGGCTTCTCGATAGGCTGTGGCAACGACATTTTTCTTTTCCAGATAGCAGACCTGCGTCCTCACACTGGGGCACCAAAGTGGGTCTCGCCTGTTGCGCAAGACTTGATATCTGGCCCGCTATGTTTACTTACTGCATGCTTATCAGCGTTGACAGACAAACTGTTCTATAATCAGAAATTGTATATAAATGTCAAGCACTTTCAGGATTCTACATGTAGGACTTTGCTTTTGATTAATATTGCAAAAAAAAAATAAAATAAATAAATAATAAAATAAAATAAAATAAAATAAATAAATAAATAAATAAATAAATAAATGAATAAAATAAAGAAATGATACCCGAGAAAAAAGTAATAAATTATTGGTTTTGCTCTAATTGATACTCTAGTGTATTATTCCTTAAACACTGAAAAATATCGACGAAACATGGGCTGTCTTTGGAAAATAACGGATATAACTTTTTATTTTAATAAATATAAAAGAAAAAGTAATTTTTTTTTATTTTCTGACAAATCATACCAATATTCTGAGGTTTTACATTTTTCTTATTTCCACATGAAAATTTAATTTGTATTGAGAGTAACAGAATATATATATATATATATATATATATATATATATATATATATATATATATATATATATATATATATATATTTTTTTTTTTTTTTTTTTTTTTTTTTTCTGGCGACATTGTGGCAATCGTAATGGCGTCACAGCAATGTGTTTTGTGTTCACCTCTAATGCAATTTGTAATGACTGTAACAAATTGTGCAATGGAAGACAAATACTGCTAACAGGTGCTACTCCTGAAAGGTCAACTATTTTAGCATCTTTAGATTTCATTAAAAGACTCAAAAAATTTATTTTATGAACAAAAAACAAAATAGAATTAATATTGTGGTTGTTGACGTTGAGTGAAGAAAGAGACTAACAAGCATGATTTTAAATATCCGTTTTTCATTTTTAATCTTCCAATTCATAAGTTTAATTTCCAGTTCAATTTCCCACAAACGAACAACAGCCCATCTCGGAAGTGTGTATTTTTATCTCCAATAATTACAAACCTATATAAAGAGGGTTCATGCTGAATCCCATCAACAGTGTAGCCTGATAAATGTGCACATAATCATGAGCAGCATTATAACCGTTCTACTCTTCAGCGTCTTGCTGATACTGACGAAGATCTTGGATGCAGAATTAACATGTGAACCAATGCCGATGGATAGCTATATGTGCATGCACCCCAAGTTAGGGTAAGTCAGTTAAGTCACATATACACCTTGAAGGCCAGTTTCTCTCTGTCTCAAACGCAACAGATGACGAGGATGAGAAACTGAGAAAAAGATTACTATATTTCACACATGTACGTTTTATGTGTTATCTTTTATGGGACGGTGGCTTCCTTTATTAAATCTATCTAACCCTTCATCTGACTCTTTTTACAAGCAATTCATAAACAGACAGACGGATCTTGTCATTGACTGTAGTACAATCAAAAGAAAAATTTGTTAAATTTCAGATATAATCTGACGTCTCTACCCAATTTGTTAAACCATGCGTCCGTGGCAGACGCGGCTTTGGAATTACACCAGTTTTGGCCGCTGGTAAAGGTAGAATGCTCCGCAGCATTGCGGCCCTACCTGTGCTCTCTGTACTTTCCTATGTGTTTACCAAACCAAGGGACACTGTCACCCTGCAGGCGTCTGTGTGAAGCAGCATATAAGGGTAGGAGTGATGGAAAATATGAAAATGAAAGCAACAGTAATGAACAAAAAGCCTATTTCAGTGAAAAAATGGATACTGAGGGTGTAATAAGAGACAAGAAAAATGAACAAGTGTTGAGTTTGCGACATTTATATAGTGTAAATTATTAAAGTTATGCTTAATAAATATTTTACATGTACCGGTACCTGTCTAAGGATCAATTGTCGCGATCTATTTGGAATATTTGTTATTCTGTTTAAGTATTGTATTAAGTTTCATTATAGGATTGTTGGTTTGTTTCACAGGCTGTGCTCCTCTGATGAGAAGGTTTGGCTTTCGCTGGCCAAGGGCACTGCGGTGCGGCCAGTGGACAGACGAGGGCAGTTGCTACGAGGGACCTGTGGATTTGTTATCTCATAAACCAGGCGATATCTGTCTACAGAGGTACAACTCGTTGCTTTAAACACGCCGGAAGGTTTCTTCTGCTGACTGGCGACCTATATATGGCTGTCAACGACCAGCAACACTATACAGTCAGCCTGCAGTTTTCTTTACCGGTTTCTTTTCGATCACAGAGACTATTATTACACTTAGAACGACAACAGCATCGTGCTTTAATTTGAATATTGGAGAGTTTAATACATGCTACTGACATGATGCCTAGCTAAACGAAAAAATATCGGTACATGAGTTAAATACTCGAATAAAACCAAGTTTAGATAATTAATTCTGTGTTCATAAAGTGTTGTGTTACGTTCGATACAGTTTTTGCATAAATTGAATGTCTAATTTGTTATT
Organism: Lingula anatina; assembly: GCF_051362555.1. Lineage (NCBI taxonomy): Eukaryota > Metazoa > Brachiopoda > Lingulata > Lingulida > Lingulidae > Lingula > Lingula anatina. Next base: position 64,964,358 of record NC_141767.1, on the reverse strand, counting down.
TTCACAACACTGGGACTTGTCTACGTTATCCGAGACTACTGGACGTATTATTTGAATGTTCAAAAATGTATATGAATTCAATAGATTTATTGTGCAGTTGTAGAAATACACACATTAATAGGAAAATGGGGACGTTATCTTTACGCGGATCATTTACCTACACGAGCGGATGTACCTCAATGATGCAGGTTGCTATCGGCTGCACCCTGGCGGATTAACCTAGCTTTTCACTGGCATTATCACGACAGCAGCGGTAGTACATCTACCATGTCAGCTGCATTACATATCAAAAAGGCAAAATTTTGGCTGGACTATTGACGCGGATTATTTTTTGCGTCTGGGACATGTTCCCTCTGATCGGCTGAGGCAGCGGGTGACGTCATACGAGAATAAAAGTTTGAGAATCAGCATGAAATAAGTTTAATTTTAAACAAGGCAGCAAAGCTGTCAAATGTACAGACAAAAAGCAGAAAGTAACGATGGACAAAATATGTCATTTTTTCAGTATTGATGCAATATTACATGATGTGTAGCAGCAAAATCAACACCAAGTTTTAATGATGCAGAGCAGGTAACACGAATGTTACGAATATGTAAAGGGCATATATGGCTTTAGGCACATGAGGGTTCAAATGTAAGCATGGAAATGCCTAAATGAGAAAAAATGAAAATTTCGCATCAAGCTGGATTTCCATTCCAGCTGCTTATCAATCTTAAGAATGATTCTTATAGCTTTTAAAATGATGAGGAGCACCGTTTTCCCTTCATAGCGTTTGGGATGGCAGTGCACTAAATAGCTGTCTTGACAATTCTGATGCAATTTTATTAAATGATTAACAGCATAACCACCATCAATTTTTAATTATCTACTATACTTGTCATGGGCACGCAGAAAATGTAAGCACGACATGGCATAAAACCCTAGTCCAACATTGAAAATGCCAACATGTAAAGAAAGAAAATTAGAAAAAAAACCTTTCTACAAGAACAAGAAGGATAAGCTGCATTACAGTGCCATGAACCTTTGACAATCAAAAGTAACATGTTTACCTTAAACGGTAGTTATCGCAGTATTGTCCAACATAGGATTTTCTTCAATTATGATGCAATATTACATATTGCCTAACAACAAATCACCAACAATTTTAATAATATAATATATATTAGCAATTTGGATATTCAGAAAATATGACAAGCAAAGGCCTTCGGGCCCTTAAAGTACAAGGTCACTCCCTAAAAATGATATGAAAAATGAACATTCCACAAAAAAATGCATAACTTCAAGACAAAATACTCCGATCAGGCTGGTTTTCAAATTAACTTGTATTTAAGTTTAGTAATCACTTCTGTAAGTTTGATGACAATAGGTCCGTCTTCTTTGAAATGTTTTTGCTGTATTGCATTCATGCAAATAAATACAAAAAACAGCATTACTTTTGAAAAAACTGGTCCGATCAAGCTGATTTTGGAACTTGGCCTGAAATGATGAACATTATCGGTTCTGTAAGTTTGAAGACAATGGTTTCCAATCGTGTTATTACTGAAAGTGCACGGCGACGACTGCTACGGCGACGACAGACGCAGGTGACAGTTATATGTACAGTAACATCTGTGTCTGTACATAAAAAGTATGGATAGCGTTTTTGTACACGGATCTTGCGATATTAGGAGAGTGGGGTCAGAAATAATAGTAATGACCGATAATAAAAACACACAAAAGCTAAAAAATAAAAGCTGTTGTTCCATCTTCCGTTCTGTCTAATAACCTTGCGCGCGTTATACGTCACAGGTCTTGCGTAACTACCCACGTGCTACGATTTTTCCCTTGGGGGGGGGGGGGGGGGCAGCAAGCGGCCATTTTGTACACGAGCAATGCATAGATGGGTGAAAACGATACGTTGTTTTTAACCAAAAACGATGTCCCCAGGGCGAAACTGCCAACACCAAAAGTAAAGGAGCATACCAACGTTGTTTTGAAACGATGTGGTTAGCCTGTCAGTGGCGAGTTGGGGAGAATAGAGCAGCACTGATTGCAAGGTACTGTATACACGTGAACCGGCAAAGTTAATGATAATTTCATGTTGCAAAAGCATAATTAAATCAGAAAGTTATTTTCCTAAGGATATTATTTGAATAGCAGATACATAAATTAAACTAACAACAATAAAAAATTTTGATGACATTGAAAATCAAAACCTGCGGTGCACGATAGGTTGAGGAGGACACTGCCACAGCAAGTAATGCATGAATTTTGTTACACAACACCATATGCTTGTGTCATTGTTAACTCTGTGGTATTATTACTCAATTTACTGCTCAAATTAATACCTGATACTATTTCTCAGGCTACCAAGTACAGTACAAATCAACTTATTTTGTGGCAATTGACCTCCATGTTCCATCTTGTGTGCAGGTTGTTTATTATTATTATCATTATTATCATTATTATTTTTTCAAGCACATTTTGATAAAGTGGCTATGCTTTAACAAGAGAAATTTATGCTGTTTAAAAGATTAAATTATCAGTAGTATGTACAATTAAAGCTATTAATTTGATTATGCATATTTGACTTTCAATTATCTTGATTATGATATGAGGTTTCTGCATTTTTCTCTTGCCCTCAAATCAATATCTAACAAGTAAATTGATAGTGCTTTATTACAATTTTTGCTTTATACTTTCAGATGTAAAAACTGTGTAGCAGTTGGTAAAGCTATAGAGATTGATGTGAGCATAGATCAGGGGAAATGGTATTAGAGAAACTAGGACGACAAGACATAGATAATGTACTAGTAGATCCATCATCACAGCAAGGATAGATGGTGTGATCTTGTCCCTGAAGCTATGCCACAAGTTTTCAAACTGGTTGAGTCCTTACTAAGACAAGCTGCTGCGGTGTGAATCGTTGTACATTCGGGTTATACATGGCAGATTTATGACAAAAGAGACCTTCACAATATACATGTACTTCAAAGAAGTTATTCTTGCATCTATGCCTCATCAAAAGTACACAGTTACAGTGACTAGAACATTGTCTGCAAATACTGAGGCAGTGAAGGCTGCAAGGTGCCATTGTTTTTCAGTATTAAGAATGACAGTATCTGTTTTTTATTTATTTATTTTCATTTTTCATTTTTTAATGGGAGGAAGACTCACTTTGTTCTTTCTATGCCCATTCAGTATTACAAATGAACATAAGCATTAAAGCATGTTGCCTTACTCAAATGTATCAAACGTACCACTGGCATAATACCGATCTGAAATTCTGAAATTGCTCATACATTGTACAACACCACCCGGGCTGAGTGGCGGGGTGGCCAGGTTCAACTATCATCATTTCATCTTTAAGGACATTTTCATTGTGCTGACTCATGTTAGAGGTACATGTAATAAACGTATGTAACCATGTGATATGAGAAGTGTGCGATTAGTTTAATGATCACATTCCTCCTGCCGTGAAGTCAAATCAAACCTGCATCATGCACCTACCGAAATGAAACATTTGTCATAGACTGCACAGGACTAAAAATAAAGATAAAACATTATATTTTAGATCTTCCTAATTACAACTGTCTTCAAGGTATTTTAACCACTCACCTGGGTGAATTTCACCTCAGGCTTCTCGATAGGCTGTGGCAACGACATTTTTCTTTTCCAGATAGCAGACCTGCGTCCTCACACTGGGGCACCAAAGTGGGTCTCGCCTGTTGCGCAAGACTTGATATCTGGCCCGCTATGTTTACTTACTGCATGCTTATCAGCGTTGACAGACAAACTGTTCTATAATCAGAAATTGTATATAAATGTCAAGCACTTTCAGGATTCTACATGTAGGACTTTGCTTTTGATTAATATTGCAAAAAAAAAATAAAATAAATAAATAATAAAATAAAATAAAATAAAATAAATAAATAAATAAATAAATAAATAAAATAAAGAAATGATACCCGAGAAAAAAGTAATAAATTATTGGTTTTGCTCTAATTGATACTCTAGTGTATTATTCCTTAAACACTGAAAAATATCGACGAAACATGGGCTGTCTTTGGAAAATAACGGATATAACTTTTTATTTTAATAAATATAAAAGAAAAAGTAATTTTTTTTTATTTTCTGACAAATCATACCAATATTCTGAGGTTTTACATTTTTCTTATTTCCACATGAAAATTTAATTTGTATTGAGAGTAACAGAATATATATATATATATATATATATATATATATATATATATATATATATATATATATATATATATTTTTTTTTTTTTTTTTTTTTTTTTTCTGGCGACATTGTGGCAATCGTAATGGCGTCACAGCAATGTGTTTTGTGTTCACCTCTAATGCAATTTGTAATGACTGTAACAAATTGTGCAATGGAAGACAAATACTGCTAACAGGTGCTACTCCTGAAAGGTCAACTATTTTAGCATCTTTAGATTTCATTAAAAGACTCAAAAAATTTATTTTATGAACAAAAAACAAAATAGAATTAATATTGTGGTTGTTGACGTTGAGTGAAGAAAGAGACTAACAAGCATGATTTTAAATATCCGTTTTTCATTTTTAATCTTCCAATTCATAAGTTTAATTTCCAGTTCAATTTCCCACAAACGAACAACAGCCCATCTCGGAAGTGTGTATTTTTATCTCCAATAATTACAAACCTATATAAAGAGGGTTCATGCTGAATCCCATCAACAGTGTAGCCTGATAAATGTGCACATAATCATGAGCAGCATTATAACCGTTCTACTCTTCAGCGTCTTGCTGATACTGACGAAGATCTTGGATGCAGAATTAACATGTGAACCAATGCCGATGGATAGCTATATGTGCATGCACCCCAAGTTAGGGTAAGTCAGTTAAGTCACATATACACCTTGAAGGCCAGTTTCTCTCTGTCTCAAACGCAACAGATGACGAGGATGAGAAACTGAGAAAAAGATTACTATATTTCACACATGTACGTTTTATGTGTTATCTTTTATGGGACGGTGGCTTCCTTTATTAAATCTATCTAACCCTTCATCTGACTCTTTTTACAAGCAATTCATAAACAGACAGACGGATCTTGTCATTGACTGTAGTACAATCAAAAGAAAAATTTGTTAAATTTCAGATATAATCTGACGTCTCTACCCAATTTGTTAAACCATGCGTCCGTGGCAGACGCGGCTTTGGAATTACACCAGTTTTGGCCGCTGGTAAAGGTAGAATGCTCCGCAGCATTGCGGCCCTACCTGTGCTCTCTGTACTTTCCTATGTGTTTACCAAACCAAGGGACACTGTCACCCTGCAGGCGTCTGTGTGAAGCAGCATATAAGGGTAGGAGTGATGGAAAATATGAAAATGAAAGCAACAGTAATGAACAAAAAGCCTATTTCAGTGAAAAAATGGATACTGAGGGTGTAATAAGAGACAAGAAAAATGAACAAGTGTTGAGTTTGCGACATTTATATAGTGTAAATTATTAAAGTTATGCTTAATAAATATTTTACATGTACCGGTACCTGTCTAAGGATCAATTGTCGCGATCTATTTGGAATATTTGTTATTCTGTTTAAGTATTGTATTAAGTTTCATTATAGGATTGTTGGTTTGTTTCACAGGCTGTGCTCCTCTGATGAGAAGGTTTGACTTTCGCTGGCCAAGGGCACTGCGGTGCGGCCAGTGGACAGACGAGGGCAGTTGCTACGAGGGACCTGTGGATTTGTTATCTCATAAACCAGGCGATATCTGTCTACAGAGGTACAACTCGTTGCTTTAAACACGCCGGAAGGTTTCTTCTGCTGACTGGCGACCTATATATGGCTGTCAACGACCAGCAACACTATACAGTCAGCCTGCAGTTTTCTTTACCGGTTTCTTTTCGATCACAGAGACTATTATTACACTTAGAACGACAACAGCATCGTGCTTTAATTTGAATATTGGAGAGTTTAATACATGCTACTGACATGATGCCTAGCTAAACGAAAAAATATCGGTACATGAGTTAAATACTCGAATAAAACCAAGTTTAGATAATTAATTCTGTGTTCATAAAGTGTTGTGTTACGTTCGATACAGTTTTTGCATAAATTGAATGTCTAATTTGTTATTTTCACAACACTGGGACTTGTCTACGTTATCCGAGACTACTGGACGTATTATTTGAATGTTCAAAAATGTATATGAATTCAATAGATTTATTGTGCAGTTGTAGAAATACACACATTAATAGGAAAATGGGGACGTTATCTTTACGCGGATCATTTACCTACACGAGCGGATGTACCTCAATGATGCAGGTTGCTATCGGCTGCACCCTGGCGGATTAACCTAGCTTTTCACTGGCATTATCACGACAGCAGCGGTAGTACATCTACCATGTCAGCTGCATTACATATCAAAAAGGCAAAATTTTGGCTGGACTATTGACGCGGATTATTTTTTGCGTCTGGGACATGTTCCCTCTGATCGGCTGAGGCAGCGGGTGACGTCATACGAGAATAAAAGTTTGAGAATCAGCATGAAATAAGTTTAATTTTAAACAAGGCAGCAAAGCTGTCAAATGTACAGACAAAAAGCAGAAAGTAACGATGGACAAAATATGTCATTTTTTCAGTATTGATGCAATATTACATGATGTGTAGCAGCAAAATCAACACCAAGTTTTAATGATGCAGAGCAGGTAACACGAATGTTACGAATATGTAAAGGGCATATATGGCTTTAGGCACATGAGGGTTCAAATGTAAGCATGGAAATGCCTAAATGAGAAAAAATGAAAATTTCGCATCAAGCTGGATTTCCATTCCAGCTGCTTATCAATCTTAAGAATGATTCTTATAGCTTTTAAAATGATGAGGAGCACCGTTTTCCCTTCATAGCGTTTGGGATGGCAGTGCACTAAATAGCTGTCTTGACAATTCTGATGCAATTTTATTAAATGATTAACAGCATAACCACCATCAATTTTTAATTATCTACTATACTTGTCATGGGCACGCAGAAAATGTAAGCACGACATGGCATAAAACCCTAGTCCAACATTGAAAATGCCAACATGTAAAGAAAGAAAATTAGAAAAAAAACCTTTCTACAAGAACAAGAAGGATAAGCTGCATTACAGTGCCATGAACCTTTGACAATCAAAAGTAACATGTTTACCTTAAACGGTAGTTATCGCAGTATTGTCCAACATAGGATTTTCTTCAATTATGATGCAATATTACATATTGCCTAACAACAAATCACCAACAATTTTAATAATATAATATATATTAGCAATTTGGATATTCAGAAAATATGACAAGCAAAGGCCTTCGGGCCCTTAAAGTACAAGGTCACTCCCTAAAAATGATATGAAAAATGAACATTCCACAAAAAAATGCATAACTTCAAGACAAAATACTCCGATCAGGCTGGTTTTCAAATTAACTTGTATTTAAGTTTAGTAATCACTTCTGTAAGTTTGATGACAATAGGTCCGTCTTCTTTGAAATGTTTTTGCTGTATTGCATTCATGCAAATAAATACAAAAAACAGCATTACTTTTGAAAAAACTGGTCCGATCAAGCTGATTTTGGAACTTGGCCTGAAATGATGAACATTATCGGTTCTGTAAGTTTGAAGACAATGGTTTCCAATCGTGTTATTACTGAAAGTGCACGGCGACGACTGCTACGGCGACGACAGACGCAGGTGACAGTTATATGTACAGTAACATCTGTGTCTGTACATAAAAAGTATGGATAGCGTTTTTGTACACGGATCTTGCGATATTAGGAGAGTGGGGTCAGAAATAATAGTAATGACCGATAATAAAAACACACAAAAGCTAAAAAATAAAAGCTGTTGTTCCATCTTCCGTTCTGTCTAATAACCTTGCGCGCGTTATACGTCACAGGTCTTGCGTAACTACCCACGTGCTACGATTTTTCCCTTGGGGGGGGGGGGGGGGGGGGGGGGGGGGGGGGGCAGCAAGCGGCCATTTTGTACACGAGCAATGCATAGATGGGTGAAAACGATACGTTGTTTTTAACCAAAAACGATGTCCCCAGGGCGAAACTGCCAACACCAAAAGTAAAGGAGCATACCAACGTTGTTTTGAAACGATGTGGTTAGCCTGTCAGTGGCGAGTTGGGGAGAATAGAGCAGCACTGATTGCAAGGTACTGTATACACGTGAACCGGCAAAGTTAATGATAATTTCATGTTGCAAAAGCATAATTAAATCAGAAAGTTATTTTCCTAAGGATATTATTTGAATAGCAGATACATAAATTAAACTAACAACAATAAAAAATTTTGATGACATTGAAAATCAAAACCTGCGGTGCACGATAGGTTGAGGAGGACACTGCCACAGCAAGTAATGCATGAATTTTGTTACACAACACCATATGCTTGTGTCATTGTTAACTCTGTGGTATTATTACTCAATTTACTGCTCAAATTAATACCTGATACTATTTCTCAGGCTACCAAGTACAGTACAAATCAACTTATTTTGTGGCAATTGACCTCCATGTTCCATCTTGTGTGCAGGTTGTTTATTATTATTATCATTATTATCATTATTATTTTTTCAAGCACATTTTGATAAAGTGGCTATGCTTTAACAAGAGAAATTTATGCTGTTTAAAAGATTAAATTATCAGTAGTATGTACAATTAAAGCTATTAATTTGATTATGCATATTTGACTTTCAATTATCTTGATTATGATATGAGGTTTCTGCATTTTTCTCTTGCCCTCAAATCAATATCTAACAAGTAAATTGATAGTGCTTTATTACAATTTTTGCTTTATACTTTCAGATGTAAAAACTGTGTAGCAGTTGGTAAAGCTATAGAGATTGATGTGAGCATAGATCAGGGGAAATGGTATTAGAGAAACTAGGACGACAAGACATAGATAATGTACTAGTAGATCCATCATCACAGCAAGGATAGATGGTGTGATCTTGTCCCTGAAGCTATGCCACAAGTTTTCAAACTGGTTGAGTCCTTACTAAGACAAGCTGCTGCGGTGTGAATCGTTGTACATTCGGGTTATACATGGCAGATTTATGACAAAAGAGACCTTCACAATATACATGTACTTCAAAGAAGTTATTCTTGCATCTATGCCTCATCAAAAGTACACAGTTACAGTGACTAGAACATTGTCTGCAAATACTGAGGCAGTGAAGGCTGCAAGGTGCCATTGTTTTTCAGTATTAAGAATGACAGTATCTGTTTTTTATTTATTTATTTTCATTTTTCATTTTTTAATGGGAGGAAGACTCACTTTGTTCTTTCTATGCCCATTCAGTATTACAAATGAACATAAGCATTAAAGCATGTTGCCTTACTCAAATGTATCAAACGTACCACTGGCATAATACCGGTAAAGATACAGGTAAAGATGACAGCATTGATAACTGAGTTTACAGCGCTTTTATAGTGCAGCTTGGCTAGTGTCAGATTGTTATCTGATAAAGTTTGCTACTAATACCTCAGACTTTACGAAAGGCGTCGGACCGTCGGACATGCCTGGCAAATTTCGTCTCGGTCCGATACAAAATCCTGTATCGTCGGACCTTATGTCCGGCGAGTTTTCAAACTGACTGGGAATGTGTAAATATAAGGAATACGTTTTTGTTTCTTTTCTGGACAATATGTTTTACTTCATTCGAAAAGAGAGACGGGGTGAAAATCTCGGGGAGTTCCCAGCTAATTATACATAATTTATAAACCTCAGTTTCACTCACAAATACTATTTTATGACTGGCTGAGGTTGGGGAGTTCCTGAATGATGTAATGTACAGTCTCGTTTTCGTTTTCGTGATACCCTACACAACAAAATGGCTGCAACACATGTGCTCGTGCTATTTGCGTTTTTACCGACTTGATCCTCTGTTTCTTCATTATCAGTCGTACACAGTACTCCTGGATAAGCCTTTTGCTTAGAAAATGACGTTGTTGAACTTTAAACACTTCGTTGGTGTAAAGCGTGGCAAAAATGAAAACGAAGTGAAGAAGAGAAACGGAAGTTTAATAAAATTGGAAAGAAGGTAGGCCCTGGTGGACTTGTGATCTGTAGGAGAGGAAAATAGTGTGTGCCGAGTGACAGGAGTACTAAAGTTATCATTTTGATCAATAGCAACATAAATGTGACAGCTTTACTACGGGTTCTTAAATTATGGAACATATGTACGTATTTGCATGTACCGTTCATCACGAGTTGGAAAAAGTGCACATGAACTTGATGAAAGCTCACAGTTTGAGTTTCTTTTTATATAAAAAAAAAATAATAAAATGAAAAAGGATCTTAGACTCGGACTGGACAGTCCCTGTCAAAGCTTCAATTGGATGAAAGAGACTGCCTTACTGTGCTGTTTCAAAATGCATATGTTATTGCCAAAAACAACGTGTGAAATGGTTATCTGATTAACAGACGTTTTTTATGGACATACATTTGATATTACTAGCTACACATTCTTCATACTTGTATTGTTTTTAGTCCTTGTGTCATTCCACAGCGTCTTTTTCATTAAATAAAAAACAACTTATTATGCAAGTAATTTTTTGCCTATTTTTTTCTTTCTTATTTTACTTTTTTACAAATAAATATATTTCAAAAAATTAATATTTGATTAAATGTCAGTGATTTAAAACGTTAGAAAATACACATGAAAACATGAATAATGGTTCATATTTCTATTATTTTACTTCGGTCTGACAGATTTTGTTTCGGTCTGACAGAATTTTCAAGCTTGTCAGACCGAATGTCTGACATATTTTTTGGCCTTTCGTAAAGTCTGATACCTGGGAACAAAAGGTCTGGCACTTGACAATCAAGTTGATAAAATCACAAAACGGCTGTAGAAAACAGAGCATACCTGCCCAACATTGATTTGTTCAGATTCTTGACTAAGGGGTGCGTTACTGGTGTCAAGGGCCAAGACTTGAACTTAGGGGTTTGGCATGTCACTGGACATTCCCCTCGATTTCTGTCCAAATCTAATAAAACCTCAGTTGCTTGTAAAACTTTCGCCAAATTTCCAGTATCTACAGGTTGTGTTGTTTAATGCTTGGCGTCTCTTCTTTGGCGGCGGTTAATTGGGGACACCTGTGCGGCCTGTCAACGCACCTAGATTCACTTTTGCCGGTGCCACATTTTCAATTGCCGTAAATATCAAATTCATGAATAGAATGAGGAAAAATTACAGTTATGAAAAAATGTTTGGAAGTACCTGTCACCTTCGCCACAGTAACCATATGGGCTGTGATGCCCCCCCACCACAGGCGACACCTTGCGGAGCAAGCGTGCGTAATCCAGGGTGCAACTGAAAATAACCTTGTCGCGCGACCTTATTGCAGTCTATTGCACAATTCAAATTGACCATGTCTAATGTAGTCTTATATGTGTTACATTCTATAACGAAATCCCGCGAGCTCTGTACATAAACGTTTGACCTACTTCATTTTGGCACTAACTTTACCCTTGAGGAGTTCGTAAAACAGACCCCATGGTCACCATGCTGCCTGTGAGCAACTTATTGCTCAGTGTTTTGTTGATTTTGTTGACGGTGTTTGAGGTGGAATCGACGTGTCAGCCAGTCACTATTCCCATGTGTTTGGACGCAAGACTAGGCAACCAACTAGGGTGGGTAGACAGGTTCTTTTTGAAGAAAAAAGATAAGCTTCGTATACTCATAAGTCAGTACGCGAAATTCCAAGCGATGGCACCAGTCTGCCACTGGCAGCAAATTGGTTTCAAATCGTTTAACTCGAACTTTTTAGGTATAACACGACGACCTTGCCAAATTTTCTCAACCATGCATCCCAGCTTGAGGCGGGTTTAGAAGTCCATATGTTCTACCCATTGGTTCGGGTAAAATGTTCCCCGGCTTTGCGTCCTTATCTTTGTGCTGTATATGCGCCGATGTGTGGGACGAATCAAGAGGCCCCGCTCGTTCCGCCGTGAAGGCGTCTGTGTGAGGAGGCATACAAGGGTAAAGGTTTTTAGATGGATGAATCTACTGCAATAATGAATGTACGATTCACTATTATACGATTGCTGTGCCAGAGGGTTGATATGTACATGTAGCTAAGTTCATGTGATTGGATAATTGGTACTATTAGTTCCTTGTTTTTGAGTTTGAAGCGATCTCTTAGATTTGTAAAATATTCTTTAAAAAATAGTAAACCCCAGTTTCTCTTCCTGTAGAATAACAATTTTAAATCATGCTGAAGGACTACTTTAAAATTGAGTCATATTCGTAGAGAGGGCACCTTTGATAATTTAATTATTCAGTAACTGAGATTTACCAATTGCCTTTATTTTACAGGTTGTTCAACTCTTATGAATAAATTTGGATTCATGTGGCCCTCGCAGCTCCGCTGTGAACAATGGAATGACGATGACGGGTGTTTCGACGGTCTTGTTTAATGCATGCGTACGATGTCCGGTTATTCAGTTGTGTATTACAGCCAAAAGGTTGTAAATAAAACAATGCAGCGTGAACAGATAAAATATCCAGGATTTGTTTACTACAGTTTAATGCAATTCAGTATAATACATCACAGCACGGCACAATACATGGAATGACGATGACGGGTGTTTCGACGGTCTTGTCTAATGCATGCGTACGATGTCCGGTTATTCAGTTGTGTATTACAGCCAAAAGGTTGTAAATAAAACAATGCAGCGTGAACAGATAAAATATCCAGGATTTGTTTACTACAGTTTAATGCAATTCAGTATAATACATCACAGCACGACACAATACATTACGGTCTTTCCAGTTGCTTTGAAAAAAAGAAATTTAAGGGACCATTCCCACAGATATTTGGATCGATCTATCTAACGCAACCTCTTTAAGACTGAATTCCCATCCCTAGATCGATCCATCTGGATCGATATATCTCCCTGGGCAGTCTCACTAAATTGGTATCAACTTAACCGGTGTACCATGAAAATCTGACTCCCCTAAAATGTGACTCCCCAGTCAGATTTTCATCATGAAAATCTGACTCCCCAGTCAGATTTTCATAATGAAAATCTGACTCCCCCTATGAAATTTTGACTCCCCCCAAAAAAACATTCATTAATCTCATTTTATTTGAGTAAATGACTATGATTTTGTAGTATGCATAATGGATGATACATAGGCACTTTTTTGTAGTTTGCAGGTGAAAATTTTCATAAAAAAAAGAAAAATTAAAAATGTGCACATAATGAAAATGTGGTTCCCCTATGAAAATTTGACTCCCCTACAAAAAAACATTCATTAATCTCTAATTAATTTAGTATATGACTGTGATCTTGTAGTATGTAAAATGGTTGATACATTGGCACATTTTTTGTAGTTTGCAGTGAGAATTTTAATGAACAAATAAAAAAATTAAAAATGAGCACATAATGAAAATCTGACTCCCCCATGAAAATTTGACTCCCCCTCCACAAAACTTCATAAATCTTATTTTATTTTGAGTATATGACTGTGATCCTGTAGCATGTAAAATGGTTGATACATTGGCACATTTTTTGTAGTTTGCAGTGAAAAATTTAATGAAAAAATGAGAAAATTAAAAATGTGCACATAATGAAAATCTGACTCACCTATGAAAATTTGAATCCCCCGCAACAAAACTTCATAAATCTTATTTTATTTTGAGTATATGACAGTGATCCTGTAGCATGTAAAATGCCACGTGACCTAATAATAGGTGCCAGTCTACGAGGCAAGGATTCATATAATTGTCTGTTGCGTTCAGGGCTAATGCTGGCCCAAGCATGAAACACTGAATATATTCAATTCAATTCAATTCATTTCTGTACTGGTACATAGATTGTCATGACCTTGTACAATATGATATACAAATGATGATACAATACAGTTAGTGTATTACCATCTTTATATAATGAAGATAAGTACTAGTAAAATTACTCATAAAATATTCTATCTAAGCAATGAGATAAACCTTGGTGTGATTATAGATTTACCATAAACATACTATAAACATGTTACACAAAAAGAATATGTTTTTAAAGAACTTAAAACCACCGTTACATAGCTGTTTACATGGCTGTTTGATGACATTGATAATTACGATTAATGACAATTACATAAGACATATAAGTAAATAAGTTACACAGATATAAATATTGTGCCATGTTCAGTCCCACTGCCGAGTCACTTCTCACAACAGTGGGACCATACACTGACATTTTAAGGGATATGCTAAGAGTTACCAAGCAGAGCAACCACTTCACTTCTTTTCTTAAATGATTTGATTATAAAGTTGGAGAGGGACACTAAAGTATCTTTGTTGGCACTGTTAAATACATGGCATAATTGACTGTCTGGTGGCCTTGAATCAGCTTTTAGGAATGAGGTTTTACTGAAAAAGGTGACTCGGTCTGTTTTGTACATTGGGCATTGGAATATAAAATGGTATTCATCCTCAATTACCCCTTGTGTGCACAGGCGACAGATTCTGTCGCACCTTTCAGTTTTTGGCCTGGTGTGCCGCCCAGTTTCGATGTGGAGTTTATGGTCACTAAGACGTAGTTTAGCAAGGGTTGATAAGGTGTCAATATAATATAACAGAGTTTCTCTGTTGGTTAGACGGACATTTGTCAAAAGTTTTGACATATCATTCCACACATTTTCTATTATGTTTGCTTCCCTACTCTGGGCAGGCCACATCACCCTGCGAATGTCCTGTTGGTCAAACCAATCATCAACTGCTCTGGGCCTGTGACAAGGAGCATTGTCATCCTGGTGAACAAATGGATAATTCCTGTCACCTAACATGTTAGTAATAGATGGTAGCAAGCCTGACTCCAAAACATCGATATATTTCTAGTGATTCATGTTTCCATCAACCACTTTCAATTCGCCCACGCCATGGATGCTGATGCAGCCCCACACCATAATGAATATGCTGCTCCGGAGGCGAAAATTCAGTGCATGTGGTTCAAATGCTTTACCAGCAGTGGAGGGGCAGTCAAATTTTCATGGGGGAATCAGATTTTCATTATGTGCAAATTTTTAATTTTCTTATATTTTCATTAAAATTTTCACCTTCAAACTACAAAAAAATGTGCCAATGTATCCTCCATTTTACATTCTACAAGATCACAGACATATACTCAAAATAAAATAAGTTTTATGAAGTTTTGTGGAGGGGGAGTCAGATTTTCATTATGTGCAAATTTTTAATTTTCTTATTTTTTCATTAAAATTTTTACTGCAAACTACAAAAAATGTGCCAATGTATCCTCCATTTTACATACTACAAGATCAGAGACATATACTCAAAATAAAATAAGATTTATGAAGTTTTATGATGGGGGAGTCAAATTTTCATGGGGGAGTCAGATTTTCATTATGTGCTCATTTTTAATTTTCTTATTTTTTCATTAAAATTTTCACTGCAAACTACAAAAAAATGTGCCAATCTATCCTCCTTTTACATACTACAAGATTACAGTCATATACTCAAATAAAATAAGATATATGAAGTTTTGTGGAGGGGGAGTCAAATTTTCATGGGGGGAGTCACATTGTCATTATGAAAATCTGACTGGGGAGTCACATTTTCATAATGAAAATCTGACTGGGGAGTCACATTTTCATGGGAGTCAGATTTTCATGTTACACCGGCTTAAATGTCTGTCACGAATCAGCTAGGGGGTAAAGATAATTACCTCCTAACAGTTTTACTACGCCTACCGAATCAGCTGCAGTAGTGGGTAAAGCTTATTACCCCTAATAGCTTTACTAGGCGTGACAGACATTTAAGCCAGTTAAGTTGATAGCAATTTAGTGAGACTCCCCAGGGACATATATTGATCCAGATGGATCGATCTAGGGTTGGGAACCCAGTCTAAAAGAGGTTGTGTAATACAGTGGTTGCGAACTAGTAACGTATTGAACGTATTTGTAACGATCGATTAGCGTGTTTAACGTATGCATAACGCTTGATAAGTGTTTGGAAAACGTATTCCAACGTTTTGTAATCTGCGGTATAAATATACTACCAGATATTACTATGATGTAACCCCAAAAGAACTATATTAAAGTGTTGCTCAAACCAAAAGTGAATTGCATTTCGAATAAACGTCAATGTCATAACTTAAACGTTACCTAACGGGCTAAAAAAATGGCACTGTCACACTGTAGCGTATTACACTAAGTCAGCTGTGTGCTATACGCTAGGGCAGCATCTCTAGCGCAATCTTCTAATACACTTTACACTTTTGTGTACTGCTTTAGTTGAGCATTGTTCAGTAGCGCTCTCTCGCCCATTGCAAAGTTTCTCCACACAGTATAAATGACTGAACAAACGAGGCTTTGGCTAATTCCTAAGATAATTTAGACTATTTGCTTAAGTGGGAACGCAGTTAATAGCTGAGTATAAATGGCCGGTAAGAGCGCTGTGCCACTGTACTGATAATATTTCAAACACACCGGTTT
The DNA here is from genome assembly GCF_051362555.1 of Lingula anatina. Taxonomy (NCBI): domain Eukaryota; kingdom Metazoa; phylum Brachiopoda; class Lingulata; order Lingulida; family Lingulidae; genus Lingula; species Lingula anatina. The sequence continues at coordinate 64,947,896 of NC_141767.1, read as the reverse complement.
ATCCTCTCTCGTGTACATCATGCCAAACGGAAACTAACTATCAAATATCTGATCTTCTGTTCTCTGTAGAGTTAAGCAGGAAGTGCAGTTTTGCAGCCTTCACAGACACAACATGTGTCTAAAGCATATAAAACGGGTATGTTACTTCAAATGTAGAAATCAACAAATTGCCTTTAGTTCATTTGGCTTTTACATGTCAGGAATTCCTGTTTTGGCACATATATGAAATTCCAATGCATTCCACTTTAACTGACAGCATTCTAAAATGGTATTCAAATTGTTTATAATGTGCTGAAATACCAGTCACACTGATGATCTCCCGGAAAAAACTTATTTAAAGGCAATCATGCGTTTTAAGCCACAGTCTATTTATTTATTTACTGTTTCACGACCTTACACGGGATAAAACTAAGCGCACATTGCGTGTTTACTTTGAAGACAGACGTAATAGGATAGTCAATAGTTTTTAATCTACCAAAAATTGTTCGACTAAGGACATCTCATCAAAACAGTTGTATTTCAGAAGCTTCTTTGAATTAATCATGATCAGACTTTGTATCAGACACACTAATTGATGCTAGCTTATCATTAAATCATTATTTAATGGTGAGGCAAGTTGTTTATTACAGTAGCCTACGTAAGGGAGGCATTACTTTTATTTATAAGTTCACTCATCAAACAAAACCAAGAGAAATTAGGACAACCATATTCCATTGGCATATGAGACACATAAAATACTTTAACCTTTACCAAATAACACACCTGCACATATATTATACATGCTGACTTTTAGCATTGACGTTGTTAGACGCCTACATGCACAAGACTTATCAAACACCTGTGCTGATGTTGTGACTTTTTTTAGTGTTGCTCATTACAATGAGAAATGTAAAATTGAATCCAAAACAATGACTTTGATGAATGCATAGTATATAACCGTTCATTTTCTAGGAAGTCCATAAATTACAGAGGGATTTAGCAGCGCACGTTATTTCGACTTTCTGAAAATTACCATCAGGGGGCCTATTACCGAAAAAAGCATCGATTAAAAACACTAATGCTCAATCAGTCATCATTGATATGTGGGGATATATAGTAAATTATTTTTGTTGTTACTTAGCATCTTCAATTTATATGATTAACCGCAATATAGCAAATTGTACATGCCATTCCGAGGCATATATACTATGATTGAGCATTTCCTCTAATAAATCACACAGATTGAAGTCGTCCAACTGCAAAGGGAAAGAAACATCATGACGGCTTTCTTGTCTGTAAGAGAAAACATCAAATCTATTTTTGTATTTATTTGGACTCGCTACAGTACATGTCCCATTCCTGTCTTTTATATTAAATCGTCAATCAATGCCTGCATGTTGCCATCAACACTTATACCAGTATCTACGTTTATGCTACAGGAACAGGCTATTACGATTTTACGATGGGACACAACTTTACTAAACCTTGAAATTGGGAAAAACAACCAACCTAGAATACTGTATATTGAATTATTAACTAAATATGAAAAAAAGAGAGGTCCAGGCTTATTAAATAAGGTAAATTTTTTTTCGTGTCCTTCACTGACAACTATTGCGGATTCCAGAAATTCGTAGGATTGCAATACATCTTTAGTTTCGGTAGATTACCTAATATAAGGGCTATAATCTAATAAATTTTGAAATGAATAATCCTGCAGTGATTTATGCCCAATCTCTTAAAATGTTCATGGTATTCATTTCACCACCTTGTGTTAATGATGACTACGAATGATAATCGATCACCGGTCCAGCTCAGGCTTATTTGAGTCAACTACCGTCGGAATATCAGTGGGCTCCCTCTTCTACTGAATACAAGATACAATTTAATGACGACACCGCCAGCAAACGCGGTAACAGCTGCAGGTTGATAAAGATAAGGAAATAACACGCTCAACCAGCAGTTATAGAGAACTGTTCTACGCCACAATGAACAACAACAACATATTAATGGAAACCGATGCAGGGACGAGCACTGAAACGCTGCGTTTCAACGTTGGCGGTAGGATGCACGAGGCCAGTTGGAGTATATTTAGAGGCAAGAAGGGATCGGTTCTGCCCAAAATGGAAGAACTCAAACGCTACTATCGACCAGAAAAAGATGATTACTATTTTGACCGCCATCCTGGTTTGTTTGTGTCGATTCTGAACTACTATCGCACAGGGGAACTCCATCTTCCTCTGGAATACTGTGCTCCCATTGTGAAAATAGAGCTAGATTTTTGGGGAATAAGCGACGACGAGATAGCAGACTGCTGTTGGGCAAACTACTCCGAGTACAGAGAGAAAAAAGACGCCCTACTTAAATTTGACTCTTTTTTGTCTAAAGAGGTAGTTGAAATTGACAGTCTTAGTTCTAAGTGGGAGAGGACGAGAAAGATCATCTGGAGAGGCCTAGAAAACCCTACCTCATCTGTGTATTCGAAGGTGTGTATATTTATACTGCTGATGCTACATATATGAACAAAAAATTTATTGCAATTTTGCAATTAATAATTCAACTTTTATTTGATTCCCTTACTTATTTGGTGGATGTAAAATCAAGAATATATTTTAAAAAGAAATGTATTTTTATAAATGTATACTGTTCGATTCCAGGTGTACACTTTCACGTCGCTTTTCTTTGTGATACTGTCCATTGTGACCTTTATTTTGCACCAAAACCCTGCCCTGGAGGTGTATCCCAATGACCCACTTTGGGCAGAGGAATTGCTCCTGTTCGGAGTTGACAACGAGACTTTCCATAAGCTCAGGGGGGACTACTGGCGCATGGTGAACGAGACTTCCATCGAAGAAGCCAATCATGCATTTGCTCTCCAGCACCCTAGCGTCAAGGTGATCAATTTCGTATGTGCAGCTTTTTTCACATTGGAACTGATCGTGCGATTCATATTCTGTCCTGAGAAATGCCGATTTTTCATGCATCCGCTTAACATTATAGACATTTTGGCCGTGTTACCTTTCTTTTTGGAATTTGGGTTTTATATTGTTAACCCCACTGCAACAATGTTTGAAAATTCGGTTTTTGAGTTTGTCCATATTCTACAAATTGCCCGCATTTTTCGTGTGTTTCGCCTCGCAAAATCGTACACAGGAATGAAAGTGATCCTCTACTCCCTGAAGCAGAGCGTCCCAGAGGTTGCCCTCACGGTGGTTATCCTGTTGATTACTATGCTAGTGTTTTCTTCGCTCATGTACTATGCTGACCACATCGATAACCCTGACAGCAAGTTTCCAGACATACCGTCAACGTTATGGTGGGCCATTATCACCCTGACCACAGTAGGATACGGAGATACCTATCCCTCCTCTCCACCCGGGTACATCGTGGGCTCGGTGACGGCGTTCTTTGGGGTGCTGCTATTGGCCTTGACTATCCCTATTATCGTCAGTAATTTCATGCTTTATTACTCTTATTCAAAGATCAGGCCAAGAAAAAAGTCAAAATTCAAGGAAACAAATGACTTGGTGTTTGAGAGAATTGATCCAAACGAACCAAAGATTTTGTCTGTAAGCTTAAACGGAGACGCACGGCCAGTCTCTGGCATAAGTGCAGAAAATGAACAACGAATGTAAAATTGCACAATTTTGTTCTTTTACTGTGCGAAGCGACATCTTGCCATACAATATGGATAAAACAAAGTGATGTTGCACACGTAAATGCATTAATATTCTACTAGGTTCCATAGGCTTCAAAATTACCAGAGGGAACTTCATATTCACTCTTTGACCCCCTGAGCGTCGTCATTTGCTCTACATTTTCCTCTTTGCTGTTTCCGGTACAAAAGAAGCATTTAATCTGATGTGACCAATGGGAAACCGTAATTCCCAGTCTCCGTATGGTATCGCGCTGTCAGTAACAGTGGTGTGTTGGTACGGATGGTAAAAGGTTGATTAACAGACACTTATTAGAACATATACACCTTTATGAGATCCGACAGAAAAGCCATTTTGACAAGAATCTGGTACAAAAAATGACTGTCAAGAGACTCCAAATGAACAAGAACTAAGAGCACTTCCAAAATCTATAACATACACTGTTCCGGTTAAGTTCTGAAGCTATATCGACAGGTGTTTTGTGCAAAAATTAATGAGAGATGGCTCTCGGGAGACTCTGTTACTAAGAGTACTATAATGTACGTAGCATATAATGATGGATATCATTTCATGAGACAACCAGCAGTGCACATACACACTTCATGCAACGAACTGCTGTGCCCTGAGGTGCTCAATATTTAATTTGGTATATTTCTAAATAAATTAATTGTACCACAATATAGCGTATCAATACGCTTTTTTTATATTACGGGTTCACGGTTCGATATGTGTTATTCCAAAACATATAAACTCTCGCTTCGGTTTTTGTGCCTTTGCAGTTTTTGTAGACCTGATATATAAAATTTATTAAATCCATGTAATTATAGTCGTAAAGGTGTCAATTCATTTCTTTATAATGTTATTTTATAAGACTGTGCGTGTAATGTTACATGGAATATTTCACTAATTCCAAAGGTTGGCTGTCTTATTTTGATAGCACATAGTAACGTTCTCATTCAATATGTTACAGATATGCTCAAAAAAAGCATTGCATGTAGTCTCAATATGGGTGACTTGAGCACTGAATAAACAATACTGAAACCTGTATCAAAACTATGTACAGACAACACAGACAACTATCATGGATGGCAAGATAGTTGGGTCGAATAAGAACATCGTAAGCTATTGACCAGATAGAATCTAGGTACATGTGTGCACAAAACACAAAATGATGATAATGGAAAATTATGTTGCAGTCCCCTGCATCCATGGAGATAATAAGATATATGTAACCGGTCATTCACAACACACGTGTAGTAAAGCATTACATACTGTATGCCAGCCTCCTGGAAGTTTTGCATTGAAAACCAAGCCTTATGCATTTCACAATCTACAATTCAACTGACACACAAAAGGTTTGGACCACTCAGTCAAATAGTATGTATCACTAATAGCATACAGTAGATAACAGTGCAATACACTAAACGTGGGAATTTTAGATATAAAACCGAAAGATTAGTTTCAGCTAGGATTTGCAAATCATTAAGTTACTCTACACAGCCCCTTATATCAACCAATTTTTTTATTTAAACAGTCAACACCGGAGCGTTGGGAATGATTAGGGAAGGCTTGCATGGAAAGGGGAGGAGAGGTGCAATGTTCAACTTTTAAATTTCTAAACTAAAAAAAAAACGTTTAAACCAGCTGGAAAAAGGACTGCAGCTTATTCTAACATAGACACTTATTTCAATGAGATGCAGTGTGAAAAAAATGGACAGGGAAAAATGCCCCTAATCAAACGTATATTGGATGAAACAGCATTTACACAGACGTGTTAAGAGCAAAAACCGACACAGCAAAGTTCTTAAACTCCAAACTGCCTTTTATGATGCCATAGTTTTCAAACAATCCAAATTAACATTTACATAATTCAAGGGCACGTATTTTTAGCACGAGTAAGTTCAACATCATACTGGTTTTAGACGTCCTTTTATAAAAAAATAAATTAAGTGTTATTTGACCGAAAGCCTTCGCTATGAAAAAGGAAAGTCACCGTCACTCGAGTGTAACTCAGGCCAACTATATGTAAACTAAGTAGAAATGAGATGAATGTAGCTTTCAGTGACCTGTATCACACTGTGAAAAATGTGATCGTGGAAGCACTTTTCATAGGCAATTTTTTTCTAATATGAAAATAAGCTGGTAATGAAATAATTCGCATTTTTTTCACTTTAAAATCCGAACTGTTCATCTAAATATTCAGGCTTTTATATCAAATTAATATCTCAAAAAGTCACATTTGTCTTTCCGTGATTTTTGCACGGTAATGATCTTTTGAATTAACGTTTGAATGATTTCGGCATATAGCCGTTGTGTAGCATAACGTTTGGTAATATAGTTTTGTTGTGCATGTCTTCTGGTAGTCCTAGAGAGATTTGGGAAAAGTATGATTACGCAAGATTCATACCGCAACTATATGTGAAGATTAAAAAAGATCAAAACTTGATTATTATCATATTTTCTTCTACAAATACGTGAGACAAACATTTCATTTTTCTTTTGGCCTTCGGGTTTACCAGTGCGAGAAATGATGTAGCTGAAATATTTCTTTGTTACCATAAATAATGTATTATGCGATTAGTTTCGCTTCTGTGGCATTTTCTCAATGAATAGATCTATGGTTGGACTTTTCTTTCACAAGAATATTACGGTCGCGCAAATAAAGGCTTGTCAATACCCCGTGTCCTTGAACCCTATCTGTATGTCATCCTCGTGTGAAAATATTTTTATGTCTCTTCCATCCCAAATCATCACAAACATTCACACCATTTACACAAACATTGACCGAATGGTTGGCCTTGTGGTCATGGTGAGATATTTCAGAGTGGGAGGACGGGGGACATACCAGTGCTCCATAAACAGCCTCTGCTGTCCCCCTGCTAGACACTCCGCTATCTAGGGGTGAAGCCGGGGTCAAACTCCTGATGTGGCTGGAAAGGTTAAAGTTCTTTGCTAGCTTCCGGCGCCCCATACGGCAGTTGCACTGCATCCTCCTCAGGGAGGCGAGAACATCTACACCCAATCTAAAACATGCCAAAGTATTCCCAGTTATATTGTCACCTAATGTAAACCGCACCGAGACGCATGTTGAGTGCTTTTACTTTTTACTTTTTTGCCATCATCCACACATAGTGAACAACCAACCCCGGATATTGTTTTTTCGGAGATTTCGTAAATCAAGGCCGTTTAATAAGATAACCTCACTAATGAATAGTCTTTAAAATAACTTTGGTACTGTAACAATATAAAATATTATGACTTTAGAAATTATATATTTGATAGAAAATTAGAAATAAATAGATAAAAAATTATATTTAGACTAATTTTCCTGATACACCACAATGTATTTATAATATGAAAATATCTTTTATTCTTTTCCCTTTTTTTTTGGGGGGGGGGGGAAGGAATAAAAGTACGCTTGACAGGTGCTAATTTCTTTTTAGCCTTCGTGCAATTTAATGTAGTCCAATCCTGTTGTACATGTGATCATCACGCAGTCCGTGTAATAAGATTTTGGTAGTAGTTTGATGTAAGATCTGCCTGATGTAAACAGCAAATATATTTACAAACATACATATGAGCACAGTCAACTGCATCCTTGGTTAAATATCCGTGTCACCGGCGGTTCACAAATAATAGACAAAATTCCTATCTGCGTGCAATGATAGCAAATAATGTTTGATATTCGTTTTCTTGTCTGCTGTGACCGAGAAGAAAATCAACCTGTTTGTACCTTGAGATCACACCCAATAGAGGAGAGGCATCCTAACAGGTGCGCGCTGTCCATTAGGGTGATTGTACTGTATAACTATTAGGTATGTACTTGTATAATAATCAAATCAAATATGAGTAATCAAATATGAAGGAAGACGACATTGCTTGTATTTGTACACCTAACGAGGATAGACACAGGCACGAAAAACACGCGTAAGTTATCCCCTGAGCGGCTATGAATCAAGTTGACGTGCGTCCAAAAGACGGCGTGAGACAGACAACTATACAGCGACCATGATAAATATACATATAGTTTATACATAGGTGTAGTTGTTCACTTTCTTAATGACCCTTTTTCATACATGTGACGTTCACCATTAAGAGAGGACACGGCGAGGAGCGGCAGCTACGACTCTATGCACTGGACGATAACTGGACCAAAGTAAGTAAGTTTGAGATGGACAAGTGTGTGATTAAGTTAAAGGTATTAATATCATTTCTTTTGGATATATTTTTTATTATATCAACACTGTTGATTGTATGTACTGAGTGTGACGATCCAGCGACCAAACACAAACCGCCAAGGTCTTTTTATTCATCTTCTCATTTAATATCATGTGGTCACAACATGTTACTTTTATATCGTCTTAATAACTATATTTTTATCAGAAATCCAAAGGAAAAAGGCGCTTTAGAACAGTGTATGAGATGGCCTTGCAAAGACCACATGAAAATACGAAGTAGAGATGCATGTGGCACGACCTCTGCTATGGCGCATGGAATTGTGTGCATTCTTTTAAAGGAAACCTATCCCTCTGTTTTCATCAATATAATTTTTTCTATGTGTAAAAGAATTTTAGAATAGAAAGAGGTGGAATTGTCGATCGCTTCTTAGTCATGTATTGAAAATCAGGTTAGCATCGCAAGGTGTAACTGTCTTGTACCATTTTCCATTTCCATTCATTTATAATAATGATGATAATATGTCTTATATATTTTTGAAAGTTTTACAGCTTTATCTGGTTCTTAACGTAAAAAACGAAAGAAGTGATTCCAACGCATGCGAAACCACTCATAGTGTGTTTGTGTGCGGGTGGATGGGTGTAGGGAGCAGGGGCGGTTCCAGGATTATTTGAAGGGGTGTCCGGAACAACAGGCCTCAGATGCGAGGCCGACCGTCGCCTCCTTGGTGTGGGGTTCGGGGCCTGCCGAAGGGCCACAAATATTTTTGGTGTTTTGGAGAGCAAACAGTGCCCTTTGGCACGGTTAAGAACTATGATTTAGCTAGCCAAAATTCTTATTTCAAGAGAGGAATGTTGGTGTGATATATTGTTCAGTAACCGAAGGGGGGGGGGGGGGGTCAGGACACCCCTGCCCCCCCCCCCCTCTTAATCCGCCACCGGGAGTGCTTGGTGCGTTATCGTTACGTTATAATAACGTTATAAAACGTTCTTTGTTTGGTGAGAAAGAGAGAGAGGGGGGAGGAGGATAACTGCGTCTTGTTACTCCATACCTTTCTCTGTTTCTAGTAAGAAAAAAAGGCTGTTGTTATCTCGCCTATCCTTTAAAATGAAATCACAGAACTACAGTGCCCCATATCATAACACGCAGAGGTCTCGTGTGGGAAGGCTTTTTATACAGAGAATTGTACAACAGCTTATAAAAAATTGTTAAAATGGAAATCTCACATCACAAAGTTTGGAAATTGTGCCCCGGTATAAGACAATTATATAAGTGGTACCTTAGGCATAGGAAGACAATGGTCATACATTGGACTCCCTAGCTCTATCTAATTTTAATCTGCACCCATAAGTACCAGGTTGGAAATTTATGTTTCACAACAGAGGTATTGATATAGCCGCCCGTCGTGGAAACAGTAATGATCACGTACGGACCATTAAAATCGTAATGCCAAAAGGAACATTTAATTCATGTTAATATACCTCGACATCGTGTACGTGTATAATATGCGAGAATGAGCCCTATCGTAAAATTGCATTTAAACATTGTTTAGCGGAGCCAAAACGCGGTAAACCCCCTTCCCAAAAATATGCACTCATACATATACACATCGGTATTTTGTTTTTAGGGGTTTTATAAAATCTGATATAATTCAGAAAACACTGTTTGTTATTATATTTTGCAGTAACTATTTTTATAAGTGCATAATATTCTGTTGATACCTTAGCTTGGTAATATCCTGTTGACATCCAGGATGATCATGACTAACGAGTCATCGCAGGAAGTATCCCACCCTATCGCTGCTTGCTGCATAAGGACAAGAACAGGACGATTTAACGATACACCTAACACAAGCACAACCATATGTGCATTGCCATATACACACAGTATTTCTTTCTGCTATGGAAGTTCTGTTAAGAATTTTCCGATTTCCTGTTAAAAAGTCTCCGATGGCCCTATAAAATTTCAATATTAAAAGTCGCCAAGTCGTTGCTCACCGTATTTGATACCATACATCACGTCAAACTATAAATAACTTTGACGTGCTTTGACGGGCACTGCTAAAGTAATCTAACATGTTGTACTTAATATTTTCAGTACACGAGAAGGTCCACTCCGTCCCTGATATATGTCATCCAGTATCAGAGGCGACGCCTCTAAGATTTCAAGATGGACATGTTCCTTTTCTTTCCACCACCTTAAAGGACAGGCATGAATGGAGACGTCATTCACGCCATGACGGACACAGAGCAGGTCACGGCGTCGGAAGCTGTACCAGAGACTTTACTCCTCAACATTGGAGGGGACATCCATGAAGTTGGATGGAAGACATTACAGGGTAAAAAGGGAAAAATTCTTCCAAACTTCGAAGAGCTGAAAAAGTTCTACAGGCCTGACAAAAATGATTTTTTCTTCGACCGCCATCCGGATTTATTTGCGTCAGTCCTTAGCTACTATCGTACAGGGGAACTGCATATCCCCGTGAATGCCTGTGCCCCGGCAGTGAAAGCTGAGTTACAGTTTTGGGGGATAGATGACAGCGAAATGGCAGAGTGCTGTTGGGGTAACTATTCCAGCTATCAGAAAACGGAAGATATGCTGGCAAAGTTTGATTCCTTTCTAGGCAAGACTCACGAGAAACCGAAGAAAACTGATTCCAATTGGGAGCAAGCAAGAAGTAGAATTTGGAATGACCTGGAAAACCCGGACGCATCTTGTTTCGCAAAGGTGACTTAACATATGTATAATTTGCTATTTGAAAATAACCTTCTTCATATAAAAACTTTATATTTTTTACAATAATGAAAACAATGAGGACCTAGTGTCTAAATACCTAAATCATGTAGCGGTTGTCCTTTTCTAGTCAAAAGCTCTTGTTATTATATTATTGTTTAATAATTAAGAATTAATTTGCCATGAACCAACACAAAGCACTTTTGCGTCAGTTTATGACAAATAAATTGTTCCTTTTAGTTCATCCATTTCTTAAAGAAAAAACTAAAGGTACTATTGGGACTCCATTGTCTTCTTTCAGGCTTATGCTGCTGGGTCTCTGATGTTCGTTGTCCTGTCTATCATTGTCTTCGTACTGGCTTCCCATCCATATTTTCAAGTTACTCCGGCAGATAATTTATGGACGACAACCCTCTCCTTCTTCGTAGCCAACAATGAGACTCTGCAAATAATAACAGATTACTGGGACCGAGTTAACTCAACCTCACTTGGTCGAGCAAACAAAGACTACGCATTACTACACCCAGCGATGGTCTTGATTGACGTCATATGTGCAAGCTTTTTTACACTGGATATTTTCATCCGTTTCATATTTAGTCCAAGTAAGGCACGGTTTTTCACGTACCCTCTAAGCATCATTGACGTCCTAGCCATTGCGCCATTTTATGCAGAACTGGTGATCAACATTGTTAACCCAGAGGATATGTTTGGTGAAACCGTTTTTGGTTTCATCAATATTCTCAAAATTGCACGTGTCTTTCGTATTTTCCGCCTGGCCAAGTCCTACACCGGCATGAAGGTTATTTTGTATTCGCTAAAGGAGGGACTAGCGGAACTGACCTTGACTCTTATCATACTTGTGATCACAATGCTCATTTGTTCAACATTAATGTTTTATGCAGATAATGTAAACAATGAGGACAGTATGTTCACCAGTATCCCGCTCACCTTGTGGTGGTCCATCGTCACGCTGACCACTGTGGGCTATGGGGAGTTCGTGCCCACATCCGGGTTAGGGTACATCATTGGTGCAATTTCGGCATTTTTTGGAGTGGTCTGCCTGGCGATGACGGTGCCAATCGTTGTCAACAACTTCATGTTGTATTATTCCCACGCCAGGACAACCCCAAAGAAAAGAGATTCAAATGTCGACCCAAAAACAGTTAATGGCGCCTCAGAGGGGTACCAAAACAAGGCCTACGAGCATGACAACCAGACACAGCCCACGATCACAACACAAATTTAACATTACATTGTATTCACATTAACGACAGAAAATGTGAAGACACTCGTACCAACCATTGGCGCAACGACAACTGCTTTCGAGTATAAATCCGCTACTGTAATCTTAAAAAAGGCCATTATACTATAGTTAACTTCTTCAAAGACATGAATTTCTTCGGTGGGAGTGAACAGAATTCTGTTACGATATCTGATTATTTGTTAAGTCATGTTTCCATTTCATGTAGATAAATTTTAAAACACATTATTGATGAAAGTAAAGAAGTCTAGAGGTAATGTAATGATAGGCCTAATTATTTGTGGTAGTTTGAATATTGAGGGCAAAAGTAATCTAAGTTGCATTTTAGTACTAGCATGTATCAAGGAATGATAGCCACAGTAAATTTATATGTATATAATGTAATCTTGCATAAAAGTGCTCAGGTAACATGATTTGTCTATTTAGAAACAGGCGTTTTTTATTATTATGTAATGCAGGACGCAGAGAGTACTAGTAATAGCTCTTTGCTCTGCTTTTATAAGTCAGTGATGAACGTAAGGATTATTTGTGATTATTAAAGCATTAGCGCTATTCCCAGTAGCATCAGGAGGATGAATAATTTAGACACGAATAAGACATTTTAAGCTGGAATTAAAGGAAGTTTAGTACAAGTACCTACCACGACAAGCGTAGCGCTTGGAAGATGCAATATAGGCCTCTCACACAGAGGCTCTTCTGGCTACAGAATTAAGTTATAGGTCTAAAACAATTGTCTAGCAGTTCTTAGTCAGTTGTTCAAGTCTGTGTTATCATTTGGACGATATGTCATTGTAGTATTGCAAGTGGGGCCATTTGCAAATACACATCGTTTGGAATTAGTTCTATTGTACTACAGTATTTGAGTCAGTTACGTGCAACTGCCCAAAATTCAAGGGCATATAAAAAGGGCCGAGTCCAATATATGCCAACCACCCCTTTAGATTTTGGTAAAAAACATAACACTATAGCCATTGGTTCCAGGCTACAGAATAACGTTATACCAGCCATAGGGCTCATTCCCAATGTAAGCATCGTTCTACATGTACGTAGATCGATTCAACTCCGGAGGCTCTTACTGAATGCAATCAGATTAACAAATTGACACATCAACGTACTTGTATAATCACAGCTTTTCTGTGTTCTACCCAACGGCAGGAGGAGGCGTGCTAATCTTTTAATCTAGTTGCATTCAGAGAGAGTCCCCACGGAGTTGGATCGATCTACGAAGAACGACATTTTCATTGGGAATGAGCCCTTTATAGTGACTCTGGAAGTCACAAGCACAAACGGACAGGTCATCAATATTTCAAGGACGGTAAAGGTTAAGGGGGATAAAAGAATAGCTTAAACACGCTTACCGCATATATTGCACAATGGATGGTCCCCATTTAAAATCTATTCTTAGCATCTTCCAGTATTACGCAGGAAAGAATAATGTACATGAAAGTACTATCAGCTTTTCAGGTTTATCAGTGTTGCAAGGACGGTAAGCGGGCGTGGCAAATAAAATATCACCTGTTGCCAGCGCGAAAGTAGAATATACAAAAATCTGACTGTGATTATAAATACGTCATATTTCCAGTTGGGTTTGAATCATTTGTTTAAATTTAGAGCAATAAAATGAAATAAACACCATGTTAATTAGTTAACAGTTATAGCTTGTGTTGTAATTTCTTACTTGTTTGCACAATTTGTTATTTCATCATTGAATTAAACGAACAATTAAAAACACTGTAACAATGTAAGACATAGTACAATTTGAAAATATGCTGAAAATGCTGTACGGACAGAACATTTCACATAAAAACGTACTGGTAAGATCAATGTTCATGCTTTTAGGGAATTCGAGGAATATCCTGACCATTGTGCATAGATTCAGCAGGGAGGCTAACGAAGGGTCGCCTTAACGTAATTAAAATTATCAAAAAGACATTTTCGGACAGGGGCCACCATTTTGTGACATTAAACCGACATAAAAGCAAATTTGTTTTGGACTTCAGGAGTGACATATCAGGTCTGAGATGTACTGGTATCATAAAACTTGAAATAAATTATAGGCAGCGAATCCCAAATATTTAATTATAAATGAAGAAAGTACACGTTCACACAGCTTGTGTGCGATCTCACGCCCTCCAATGACATCGTACGAAATATAATATATCGACCACTTGCGATGTTTCAAAGTGCTTTTAATGGGTTCCGTAGCAGTAATTTTTAACAAACTGTGGCAGTTATGGGACTAAGATTACAACATATGTAAAGATTAATTGGTGTATCCTCGCAATTTTGTCTCTCTGCAGCCGTTCGTTTGAAATTATCGTGGCAAAAAAAGCTGCTGCAGAACAAAGAGGAAATGTGATATTTTATAACCTATAGATCAGCACATGACCGTGTACTGGACGAGATAACGGCTGCAAAAACACTAATTGAAAGTTTATCACATGGAAAATTAATTCCATCTAGACGCACGGGCAGAGTTCTGAACTGTTCAAACGATGACCCCTTTTAGACAAACTCACTGGAACTAAATGTTTTGATTGCGAATCTTGATTAATTAAAATCTGAGAAGTACTAAAGAGTTTGTGTTATCCTTAAATTAACCCGCCAAACGTGCTGCAGTCTTCTAAGTAAATAATTAAATAGTGAAAATAATTATTACAATAAATTGCACCACTGGCACTCAAGTAGTATGTATTAAGGCAGAACAAACCGGTGAAGAAACAATCTAGAAGCTATACTGTAGATGTGATGATAGATAACGGGTCAGTTCCAAGAAAACGTGGTCGTTGCTAATATCCGTTGTGTGTACCAAGTTTGCATTTATTTCAATAAACCATTAGCACGATTTCTGTAACAAATGATCACTCGTCAAACCGCACATGGCATCGAATAATGAACCGACATCTGAACTATTTAACTGTCGTTATTTGAACCGAACAACAAGCATCACTGATATACCGCTTTACTACTTATATCAGCTGGAATGTTATAGTGACTATATTCTATCAAAAAAACCTTTGTTGCCGTAGCCATACAGATATGGGCGAAAGTATACAATGTTCGTTTAAGATTTCCTCAGGGCTCTGCCCGGCCAACACCACCGCTAATTACGATAAGATCATATTCCCATTCAGTTCACATCTAATTTCTGAACACGTCACGCAATCTGGATCGCGCTACAGGTTTCAGTTAACACCTCTCCTGTACTCGGTGAACGCACCAGGTAAGCCATGTTATTCAACCTTCGTCGTTTGTTTCTGTGTGGTTTAACGAACACATATTTCACATCTAGAAGTACGATATATATCTTTGTATACAATTTAGATAGGTTGGGGCTTAGGGAACACCGCAAAATACGAACCTACATGTATCTTTGATTTAGATTGGTAGATTCTGGCAAACAAGGGAGGATTAGATGTTTAAATAGTTGGTTTGAAAATATTAGGATTTTGATATATATATATATATATATATATATATATATATATATATATATATATATATATATATATATATATATATATTAGTATACATACGAAAATGGATGAAGCCTACAACTGTTATAAAAATATTTAAACTTTAGGAACTAGGTACTCTAATATAAGAAAATGACCATATTTAATATTGGGTCTGATTCAGAAACCATATAACTACTCTTAATTTTAATTTCAATTTCTTGTTGAATAAAACTTAAAATCTGTTATCTCTCTTTTGATTAACAGCTTTCAAAAGGCAACATGGATATTGCAAGCCATTATGTTTGTAATCCGTGTCCGTTGCATACTTTGGCTAAATGCAAGTAAATTGATTTCCAGAAAACAGGCGTTAAAAACCCATCATGTGCTAGGTGTCATAAGTTCGTGTTTTACAAGCGATTACTTGATACCAGGGAGAGTTCGTGATAAGATAGTGAACTTGGATACCAGGCAAATTTGATTAGTGAAAGACATAGATATATCGCCCGGTCACTTTTGAAGCCATCACGGGTCACTGTCCGCCTGTCTAAAGAGGCCATTAAGGAAGTGTGTGTATTTTTAGACATCTGGAATAAATTGCTGAATTTGAGATGCATGCTAAGTTCATAATTACAATGTAAAGAGTAAAAGAAACAGAGGCAGGCGAACTAGGAGAGACACAGCGTGAGAAGCACCAAGAGGATAGACCATTCATTTTCACAGACGGTAAGTAAAAGCTGCTTGATCCCACGGCATTTTTCGTTTGCCATCGGATCCCATCCATGTATTACACTTCCATTATGTGGTCAATATAATGTGAAATTATGTGCTGTGATACAAATCCATACTGAAATCAGTTTTGATTCACTCCTACCGAGTTGCGTATTTCATATGATGCTGGGAAGCGTTGCAGTATCGCAATATTGAACAATTAGTCGTGTGCTACCTGTACGCAACAGCATGCTGGTGAGCTTAGGTTTAATTCTTTGTTTTTGCCAAATTTATGTATCTGAACCACCTGACTGCAAAATTTCGACAGCAAGTGATGGGATAAGGTTACGAAATGACTGCGTAAGGAATTATATGTCACTGAAACATTCTTTAAAATGTTATATCAAATTCTTTTCACGTTCCAAGTGCTTTTAAGGGCGGCATACATCGTATAATATGGACATAGCAAAGCCAGGCCATATTGGTAAGTTGGTTTAACGAGCGGTGACTGTCTGTAAACATGGTTGGTAGACGAATCTTATTTTTGTTTTTATTTGAACATGCACGTCTGATGTTTAAGTAGCAAAGTAACTTGGGGGGGGGGGGTAAATCGATAGAGTATACCACCTACCAAACTAATGCCCGTTGCATTTTAATTTGAAAAAAAAAAAGTGCAAAAATTCCCATTTTCTCAAAATAGAGGTCAATCGCGTTCGCTAACCACCTTATAAATTTTGTCTCGCCTCGAAGAGAAACTAAATTAATGGTCTGCGCGGCCATGAACACTTGCACACGCTTTCTGCAGCTAATACACGCTTTAAAACGTACACCTAGAGGAATGCTCGCGCGTAACCGTCGCAGGTGTTAACACGGCTACTGCACATAATTAGGAGTCGTCACTTATGTGCTTCTATTAGAGAAACAGAGTCTAATAACAGAGAATGTCATAAAATATGATGACACAGGCCAAGGAGATAAATCAGTGTAAATTCGTCTCTCGGCACAGGGTGAGGCATATGTAGTTTTGTTTTTGCATTGATTCCCACTAAAACACTGCACTGTTCACATTCTGCAGGAAAGGAGAATCACAGCCACGGGCCGACATCTCGGTATCTAGGTAAGTGAAAACATGTACAACGGGCATACGTTTTTCCATACTGTGTGTGTGCGCGTGTGTGTATGCGCATGTGTATGGTATTTTTAAAGATTAACAGTATTGAAGGCATCACTCTTTGTAAGTGACCACTCTGAATAAAATGTAAAATTGTTATTACTATACGTATATGCATGAGCGTGCGTGTATGTGCGTGTGTGTTAGTGATTAATTTTTGACGATAACAGTCTTGTTGAAGAATGTGCGAGTGCCTTAGCCGTTGTTAGTGTCCTCGATGAATTATTTTTAATAAAACCATTGGCACGGCGATGACTTGGATGATGAGTGGCCTGTCATTCAATTAGTGGATGTAATGAGGTTCCGACCGGAATACACTGAGCTAGGATGACTGCTGTAAAGGGTAAGGTAATTTATAATAGGGTCCTGTACGGATCACTGAGCAACCAACTCTCTGCAATATTATGGCATCCTTGTGTAAAATTTGCCGATCGATACCTTCACTTTTAAGTCGATCTGTCTGGATCCAGGTGGGTAACCCATCTGTGGTTTAACTTGTCACAATGTATGGACTTACTTTACCAAAAAATCGGTTATATTGCCAAATTCAAATTTTTCTTCAATCAACAGCTTATATTGACAGATTATACTGACCCCCAATAATTCGATGTCTCTCAGAGCATCTTCACCAGGAAATAAGGCTATCCAAACTTTAAAATCATTTATTTTTATAACATAACACAGTTGGTGAATCTTTAGATAAGAGTAAAATATTAAAGCCGCTGAAAGTAACGTTCTGCCTCAAAGGGATTTGTGTTCATTTGAAAGAGCACTTTGCATTAAGAATTCATTCGAAATCAACCACTGTGAATAATTCTAAAAAGCTTTCACAGAAGAGGAAAAAAAAGAAATAAAAACGTGTACGCACGAGAAAAACAAATCGACTCTCTTATTTCTCTGGATTTTTCCTCGTTACCCCATGAAAAAATGTCAAATATGATAACTACATTGGCAATCAAACCCTCTGTGTATCAAGTGACAATCTAAGAAGCACCATGTGAGACCGAACAAATCTCGCCTGAGGATGCCACTTACTTTCTTGCAATCAAGCTGGATGTATTTTGGTGCACTGAACGCAGGAAGCACGCTCAGCGGTACTTCCTTACTGCGCCAGTATAATCGTTTGGGGCTGGGAACTAAATGGCAGGGTCATATCCCATAGACAGCGGTGATCGCATTATAGTGGCATACATCATTTTCAACCGTCGAGGCCAGTGAACCCATTGAAACTCGCGAGACCTGAAATAGCGGTTTACCCAATCAATTATCAAAGAAATAAATGCAAAATCTCCAATTAGGAAAAAATACGCATTTCGCTGACAATACTGACAGTATAGCCTAAATTTATGATTCTGTCCAAGTTACAGCAGATGAATCAGAATTGCGTGAAGAGATGTATTAATTCTGTTTACAAGACAGTGAGGGATCCCCGACCCCAGAGACGCTGAAAAATAATGTCCTGGTGTTCCCTCATTAACCCTGAGTTGGAGAAGACACTGGGGACTCGCCATTCTACTGTCAGCATACCTATGTCGATTCAAGCACCTCGCACACTTGAACACTGGACAAGGCACGCTGATAGTAGAGAAGTGAGTGTCCGTGTCCTCTGAAATTCAGGATATCGTCCGTCACGGATATCATTCCACGCATTTGTGAAATAAAATCTTGTTTGCAGCTGTATTGTAAATTTAAACTTTATAAAACAACAACACAGGTGTGGATTGGAGGCATTTTTTTTGTAAAAGATTCGAAACTACACTACGTTTCTACATCTATACTAATTAAAAATAATCAGAAGGTGTCGATAAGCCGACTTGCTAAACGGGTTGAACTTCAACCCAAAGAGATAAAATGATTTTGTAAGTTAATGTTAATATATTTAGATGTAACCTCTTAACTAATTAGATGTTACATGCAATCCTTTGAACAGTACGTTACATATATGCAAACAGTGAACCTTTTATTAAGAGAGATAAAGAAATCAACCATTATTCGGTAATTAAAAATGTAAGATATTATGCAGATAAATCAGGTTTATTATATTCAGATGGAGCATCATGAAAAGTTACGTGTCACGTGCAATTCTTTGTACAGTGCATCGTGAATACGCACACCTGTTATTGACAGAAAAGAGAGATAAAGAAGTCGTGATTTAAATGGTGATTAAAAATGTAAATTAGTTGTTGTACAATAGAGACGTGTCAGACTGGAGCTTAAGTTTTATAGGTAGCAGTTCTAGTGCAAAGAGTTACTGAAATGAGCTGTCAAATTATAAGTTATAAGTTTTATTTAAAACCTTGTATTCTTATTTCATTGAAAACTGATCCCAATATACAGACTTGACATTTAATATGGAATATTTTTTTCCAAGTCATTTTTCATCAGTTTTTTGCTATTTTGCTGACTGATAAATGAAGATAAGGATTAAAATCGTGTTTTAATAACTTTAAATTATCTCTTTGATGTCATGCTGACACCAGCTCATTGGTTGAATTCGACAGTGAGGCAAACAGAAATACATTGCCTATTCTATGTCATACGACATCCATTGAAAGAGATATTTTGGATCTCTATATTTTCAAAATTATCGTCTGTAAAAGAGTTATACGCTACACAATGGACCCTCATGTCAGTGTGTAGTCATAGTAACGGTCGCTGTTACGCCTGGCCTCTTCTGTCTGTTACCAGCGCTCTCAAGCGGCAAGGCATTCCTTGGGAAAAGTTTTTAGAGTTCAATCTGGAATATTATTCCAGGCATCGGTCCAAAATTGTCCAATTTGGTCCAGTTTTGATGTAGGGCATGTAAGCAGTTGATTCGGCGAGTAATGGCTTACCCACATATTGTCTATGCGGTTCAAATGTGGCGATTTTGATGACCAGGGTAGCTGCTCATTCCCTTGGTTCTGTAAGTTATCTGCTATTAAAAGTGCTCTGTGTGAACTGGCAATCTGACCGTGCAACCTAAAATTGTTCCTAAGGTGCCCCTTATCCAATGATAGTCAAGTGGTTCCCAGATTATTCCTTTATTTGATCTGGTTCAGGTTTTCGTCAATGACTACCATTGGTGTTTTGGCACCAATGTGGTATCCACTCCAAATACTGACGCTGTCAATGACCCGTGTCACTTTACACGCGGTACATGCTTCGTCGTAGGCCTCTTCTGGATGTCTGTAAACTCTGTTTTGACTAGCTGGGAGGTACAGGTGAAATCTGACCTCAATAAAGAAAGCCACGCGGTTTCAGTGTTCAACCCAGAAACGGTCATGGCCCCCAATTCATTAGAGAAACAGACGACGATGTTTTGCTGTTTACAGTGGGTACCTCGCAGGTCATCTGGTATTCTAACCTGCTAAAACCAGTTTGGTGCTCGTTAAGGGCCTTGAAAAACGCATTTTGGTGGCAATTTACCCCTCGTTCTGAACAGACTGGGTGGCTTTTGTTTAGTTGCAGCAGCGTATCCCGAAAGACAGTGCGTCCTGTACCCTGGAGATAAGATTTCGATGCATTGGGTGTGACCTCTGTGTAGTTACATCAGTCTGGGCATTACTCTATAAAACTGTGCGGACCGTTCCGTTTGGCGCTGTAATCTGTCTGGTAATGTCTGTCTTTTTCGCGCCATTCTGCCACAAATTTACAAATTTATAAAGCACTCATTAGCTAATTTTACGCACTGCAAAACTGACCGCTTGCATGCAAAATTTCAAATTCTTCTTTGGAATAGTTGCCGACATACGGATACTTTTTTGACAGAACCAAGATTTGCCTAAGCCAAGCATTGACCAGCCCAAAGGAACACTACCCAATTAAATCACCGCACTTTACATAAAGTAGCAGCGCAACAGACATGGAAGTCAGTTAATTGGTAGCGACACACCAGACTACACACTTCTCCATTCACAAATCCTATATGAGATAGGAGTTTTTTGAAAAAAGAACGAATTTTTACCTAGGCATACCTTCGAAACTGAAATATTCCATATTAAATGTCAAGTCTGTACTTAAAGACAATCAAAGTTAATATGCATTTAAAAGTAAAAGTATAAATATTGTCAAAAAAAAAAAAAAAAAAAAAAGAGAAAAGTTTGATAAACGGACAATTGGTGATCTCGTCCAAAAGATGTGTGGTTATCTGTATGGCCCAATATCAGGAAAGGTTTTCAGCATTAATAAATCCCATTTAATTGCCAATCATTCATAAGAATCAATTTTCACTTTTATAAGTGCAGGTTTGTGAAGAGTTCAATCGATGCTCTTTGTTTAGATTATTGACAGTCTACATTACCATCATCACTGTTTGGTCGCTGTGACACATAGCACAGACGCTGAATAAATAGTGCGAAACAAAACAAACAAGCTGTTGTGCTGGTCACATACTTGATTTCAAAATAGGCAAAATGGTATGAAAATAATTTGGCTGTTAATTTTTCAGAGAGGACTCTTCGCTACGTAGTTCCTGACGTTCAAATCTGATTGCACAGCTGCAAGTGGATTATTCGGTGAATGTTGCACGAACACATTTTCTCCTTGTTTCAAAGCGAGACACTCAAAGCGAGCTAGATCTAGTACTAAGTCCAGGTGCCAGTTTCCTTTCATGTTGAATGACGTACTGCATCACCTTGCTGACGAGATACTATTGCACGGGAACTCTAATTGTATTCAAAGAATGTCAATCGATGTGACTGTCAAAGGCAACAAGAAAACAATCGTTGGCATTTAGGGGCAGTTAGTATCGAAGAACGGAACTTAAATCAATCGCGATCGCGGCCTGGCCATCGCAAGAATTTTTGTCGCCGGACCAAAAACCATACTTCTATCACATAGTTGTGTACACGGAGCGGAAGCTGTTGCACAAACTGCTTGTACTACAGTGAAAATTTGGTCAGTAACTTAGAATGAGCTTAAAGGTCACGGGTACTCCAGATGGGGAGGCTGGCGTCTATGGCGGGACCGTTCGATTGAACGTTGGGGGGTCAATCCATGAAGTCAGTTTGCACACTCTCCAGAATAAAGCGACAGGTCTACTAGCAGATAAGGAGGAACTGATGCGCTATTATCGGCCTGCAAAGGAAGACTATTTCTTCGACCGACACCCCGGTATATTTTGCGCTATTCTGAACTTTTACCGCACCGGCGAGCTGCATGTTCCACTGGACACGTGCGGACCGGCCATGAAGAACGAGCTGGAGTTCTGGGGAATAGACGAAAATGAAGTGGTGGAATGTTGCTGGGTGAACTACTCGAATTTTCAAGAACAAAAGGCTTCTCTGGCTAAGTTTGATTCCTTTTTAGGCAAAGACATGGAAGTGCAAGAAAATAGGAAGGCATCTAAATGGGAGACAACTAGAAGAAAAGTGTGGAACTACTTAGACAACCCTTCATCTAGCCTAGGCGCCAAGGTAAGTCTTTAAAAACAATGTAGAATTATAAATCCAAATCTACTTGTTTGAGTGGGACAGAACATTTTTGACCTATTCTCGCTATCGGTCACTAAGAACAGCCATAGGGCATCAAGATGGTGCCTTGATTTTGATTGTCTCCCAAGTCGTCCCTTTTCGTCTACATCACTCTTCATCGTTCTCCGGTTTTCAATGTAATTTTTCATAAGACTGGCAAAGTCTTGCGACCAGTGACCATCACAAGAGGCCTCATGTTGGCGTAACATGGTTCCATGAAGTCTCAAGTCACTCCCCGATGGGTCTCACAGGTCACGAGAGACCCTCTAGTTACAAGGCATGCTGGTTACGCAACTTTTGAGTTATGCTTCACTTGATGGCTTTACAGTGAAATTGATGTTTGGTTGCATTGCTATAGAAACCTTAAAGCGAACACTCTCATTGGTATTATTAGTACCACCAGCGTGTACGCTGGCGGTACTCATGGTTTTAGTCCCGACCCGTCTCGTCCGGCTCCGCCGGCTCCGTACGCCGGCTCCGTAAGCTCCGCCGGCTCCGCGTACTGGCGCCGGATACAAGTCACCGTTACCGCTTCTCCTCCTAGACCGCAAGGACCCCTGTCCCCATCTCTTGGATTGAGGTCACATATAACCTCAACTTGAACCCCCAGGTTTTTTTGTCTCAGTCGGTACATTAACCTGGGCGTGACGCTCGTTGAAATGCACCCTTGTCAAAATTTTTGAAAATTCAATGCCAATTATCTACCCTACGGAAGGAATTATGGGAAAATTTTCTACAGACGGCTTTCCAAAAGTCATACGTGTAGATTTCAAATATGCCCTTGGATTTGACCTTTGACCTTTATTTCAAGGTCAAACGGGCCAAAATTTTCAAAAAAATGAAATTTTTTACAAAAAAATATTATTTGCGCTGTTATTCAGACACTACACAGACTTAACCAATAATATTATTGGAAAGTGTTACCCTTTGGGTCTTCTTTCATCTCCGTGAATTTGGTGTCAATCGGTGCATTTTCACGGGAGAAGCGGCCATAAGATACCGAAACTGAAAACTGTCTCTAATTCGGGAACCGTTAATGCTAGCGACCCGTTCTTTTTTGCATTTTGTAGAGCATGTAAAGCCCAACCTTGCGTATGGTCTCCGTTTTTAGTATTTCATACGGTTTTCGTGTTATGCTGTATTAAAAAGTACATTGTGGTGGCACATTATTGTAACTCAGAATTGTAACATTATATCTCCAAAACTGGCAGAGATAGGTCAATAGTTACTATTAAAGTTGAATAGGATGTCACATACTGGCAATTTACTGTGACCTTTAAATTGACCTTTGACCTACTTTTCACCATGAACTGAACTTTGCAAATTTTCATTCCCTTTTATCTCCAAAACTGGCAGAGATAGGTCCATAGTTACTATTGAACTTGAATAGGAAGTCATATACTGGCAATCTAAGTGTGACCTTGAAGTTGACCTTTGACCTACTTTTCATCGTGAATTGAACTTTGCAAATTTTCTTTCCATTTTATCATCAAAACTGGCAGATATAGGTCCATAGTTACTATTGAACTTAAGTAGTAAGTCATATACTGGCAATTTACTGTGACCTTAAAATTGACCTTTGACCATCTTTTTACTATGAACTGAACTTTGCAAATTTTCTTTCTCCTTTATCTCCAAAACTGACAGAGATAGGTCCATAGTTACTATTGAACTTGAATAGGAAGTAATACACTAGCAATCTGTGACCTTGAAATTGACCTTTGACCTACTTTTTATGATGAACTGCTTTTTGCATGTTTTCAGGCCTTTAAATCTGCAAAATTGGCAAAGAAATACCCATAGTTGCTATTGAACTTGAATAGAAATTCATTTACTATGATATTGAAATTGACCTTTGACCTACTTTTTCACCATGAACTGATCTTTGCATATTTTCTTGCCTCTCATATCTTTAAAACTAGCAGAGATGTGCTCCTTGTTGCCCCTAGGTTTTCTCTTTTGTCAGCATATATGCACCATTGACAACACTTTTCAAGGAAAACCAAGTTGGGAAAACCAATAGGCCTTTTGTCTAGAGAATACAGGAGTGATCAAGGGTAGGAAAATGCAAGTCAATTCGAAAATCTGCTTGATTATACCATTTTTAGTTATATTTTTTTGCATATTTTGAGAACTCTTATTGATTGCATCTTATAGAGCTTGTCAAGCACAAGACTGGTGATGGCGTCCCTTTTTGGAGGGGTGGGGGGGGGGTCCATACGAATGCGCTTACTCCAGCTGGTGGTACAATATCCGGAGGCGGTATCGCCTCTCTGATCCTCTAGTTGTTCTCAAGTTGATGTCATTGTTTTTGGCGTCACCAAAATCAAGTTTCTAGCGTTCAAGCAGGTGAAACCCAGCGCCACTGCTAGAAATCGAGTTGCTAGTACATGGAAATTCCTGTAAGACTTCTACTCGACCGTTGGCGATCGCTATGAGACCTACATGTACTTGCAAACCTACTGCAACGACTGGTAACATTTTTGAGAGCCCATCGTGAGATCCATTAGAGAGTGACTTGAGACTGATGAGACCTTGTTGCCCCATAACAAAACTACATGCGACCATCTTAACCATCTATGAGTCCATTTAGAACAGCGGACTAACAGATCCACGGATCAAATATGGCCGACCCACTAGAATACTTGCTGCGTAATCCCCGCGGGGAATCTCTTCAGTGTCTAATCGGGAATTAAGCGGCAAGTTTTTCAGTCGGTTGCCATGATTGATCCCCAGATCTGCTGGTCCACTGTTCTGAATGCGCAAGACTCCCGTGAGTGTATCTGACAGGTTTGCACATTCGCATACCTCCAGACGACCGTTTTTTTATCCTGATTTCAAGTGTTTGAACTTCCAGTTAACTTACTAAAGAGAGGTCGTGACTTAATTTATGATTTTGATAAAAGCGCCATGTGTAATTCAATAATTTGAATGCAATGCAGTAAAGATTCAAAACTGAAGTACAGACTATTGAGATTTATTATTATTAGAATCTTACGTCCTGTCACCTTTAAGTTGAACAATTTTATCCATGATAAAATTCAAATTTTAGGAGGTTACCTTAGGGGTTAATGCATTAACTTACATGTAAACATTATTTTTCTTACCTATGGCAAGCGTTCTCACGTAATTTACATATCAAACTCTGTAATTTGGATTGATAGCTGCCACATTTTATTAGATTATTCCCCATTTCTCATAAATCCTTCCTGTCCTTTCAGGTATATCTGAGCGTTTCCTTGTTCTTTGTCATTGTGTCGATACTCGTGTTTGCCATGGATACCCATGAAGCATTCCGCATCAAGCCAGGTGATCCAGAATGGGAGAATTTGCTTTCAATATTCCACGTTGATGACCAAACGTACCAGGAAATAATGTATGAATACAACGACCTCGCCAATAAAACCTCAGCAGCGCATGCAAACGAATCATATAGCCTTCTTCATCCGGCTATGGAAATAATAAACGTGATATGTGCATGCTTTTTCACATTTGAATTGGTGATGCGGTTTATATTTTGTCCACGAAAATGTCGTTTCTTTCTGGAACCACTGACTATTATCGATCTAATAGCTGTGGTGCCGTTTTACATAGAACTGATAATGAACATTTCTAACCCCAAAGAATTATTCACGCACTCTGTTCTGGACTTCATCCACATCCTTCAAATTGCCCGCGTTTTTCGTATCTTCCGATTGGCCAAGTCTTATGTTGGAATGAAAGTGATTCTGTACTCGCTGAAGGAGAGTCTTGCAGAGATAGCCCTTACACTCGTCATTCTCTGTATCAGCATGTTGATTTTTTCATCGCTGATGTTCTTTGCAGACAACATCAACAACCCTGCTTGCCAGTACCCGGATATTCCGACAACGCTCTGGTGGTCAATCATCACCTTGACCACTGTAGGTTACGGCGATTTCTATCCGACTTCAGGGCCTGGTTACGTCGTCGGTGCCATAGCAGCGTTCTGTGGCGTTCTTTTGCTGGCTCTGACAATCCCGATCATCGTCAGCAATTTCTTTCTGTATTATTCTCACTCTAGAGTGAGACCTAAGAAACATAAGAAGGACAAACTCGAAGAGTGCGATTCACGTCATGGCAGTGTTGAAACACTTTCAAGACAAACCCCACAAAATAACAATGGGCAAAGACCCAGTATAACCAAAGTAACTCCTTGCGAAAGCTAGGAAGTTTGCGTATATGAATCAGAAGGAAGCAAGGAATCTTTTATCTGTAAAGTTTTGGTTACTGAAGCTTTCAAACGTCGCTTATTTGACGAAAAGCGTTCCCAACGCCAATTTGAACAAAACTACTGGTACGGCGAGAACATAACCCTATTGTGTCAGCGTGGTAATGAGGATACCCAAGTCATATTCAGTTGAATAAGACAAAGATATGACTTTTATTCCTATTAACTTAAAGAATAATGAGCAAGATGAAGCATGAACTGGTTTCCACAAGTAACAGCGCAAACACTACGCATAATACAGCTGGCATCTATATGTGTGTTGTAACATCGCTAACTTTTGAAATTGTCATATATGAGTGCATGACTGTCGCATTGAATGTTAATACAATGAAGATGACTTCCTAGCACTCTGGGATGATATTAATATTCATTAACACTAAACAGGTTTTGATTACTTTTCCGATAATCCTGTTATGCCATTGTTTTCATTTTGGTTCAATTAAGAAACACAATCAGACAGTTATCTGGATCGGCTTTCATGTCTGCCCGTATGAAATCCATTGCCCTTTCTAGTCATTATGAGCCTCTCCATGCGCTGAAATGTTACAATCATGGTATATCTAGTTATGCCATATATTGCTAACCGATCACAAAATTAAGAATATTTCAATACAGTATTTAAGTGTCTTTTAGAAGCATTCACATAAAATACTCATCTTTTATTTTACATTTATCATTTAATATACGTTGTGTCGCCTCCAAACGCGTTATCTGGAACTTTTGAATTTGGCTTGTCCGGACAGAAAGTCCTTATCATTTCATTTGTTATGAGACAGAGCATCTCTTTTAAAATTATCTCTACTTGAGTTCAAATTTTTAAACATGGCACATTTGAGTAATCTATATAGCGAAACTACCTTTATTTTATTTGCTCTAGGTTGTGTGAAAAGCATATTAGATCTTAAACTATTACTAAATAACTGCATCACTGATCTTTACATTACTGAAATACAAACCATGCCTTTTGTGGCCACTTTCTACTCTTTATTCAGACGCCCAATATCTTTTAAAAGTAAATCATTAAAACAATGAGCAAACAGAAACAAAACATTCAATTACACCAAAAATGATGAAGAATGGAATAACTGTAACGTCTGCCATGCATATGGCGAACGTGGCACAGGTACAGGTTTTTCAATAGCAAGCGTATAGTTGTGATCAAATAAAGAAAACGATTGTCATGATTGAGTGAACTGTGTAGAATATAATTTACTCAAATGTGCCCAGATTTATTAAAATGTAACTTTACTTTAATCGTTTCAATAAAATTAATTTTGTACTCACTATTTTGCAATTCAAGCGCACGTGCCTTTTGGAATGCAACCTTTCACCACCGCAAGCCCCCCACCCCCCCTCCCCCATCTCCATGTTGTTAACTTTGCCTTTCGTAACGAGAGGTGGCATCTAATTCACAGCTGTCTTTTGTAATTATACATTTTTCATTTATCAGTCTAGTTCGCTCATCCCGAGGTGGTGATTTCCTATTCTATAACCATTAATGACCAGATTTGCTGTAACTGATAGCGCTATTTAGGAAATAAAGTACGAAATAAGTGAAAGAATAAGCGTAGATAATCACATTTGATGTGGTGCAATAAGGTTTACAATTAATGGATGATCACTTTGCTATACGGACCTCAACTGCAACAGCATAGTACGATTGGTTTCCAAGACAACAATGTCCAAGTACTATAAAATATGGGGATTGACTAAAATGTTCTAGCAGTGCTGTAGTCTTCAATACCGGCGTATCTGTTTAATTGGCAATCCGTGCTACAATAATATGGGTTACGTTAATATCCCCAAGGCCTGTCTTCAGAATAGTCGGACTACACTAGCCTAGGTCAATCCACGCCGTATATCCTTTGCTTTAAATTTTGACTGCAGTAGTCAGAACGCAGTCTGGTGTGATATACCATTCTTAGGCCTAACCCAATACTATAAAATATCTTCACAAAAAAGTAAAAAAAATACTTCAAAGTTGTTTTTTAAAGTAGAAAACAAATATTAATTATTGTTTTACAGATTATTGTTTTCCAGATCGCACATAAATTCCACTGAAATTTTTCATTAGATAAGCGGTAAACTCTTTAAAATTTGACTGGATTTCAATCTTCCCTGCAACGTACATAGAGATAAAAAACCCTTAAAATGGGACAATATGGAAGATGCATGGTTGGAGTCTAAATCGATCTGTAATTTTATAAAGGAAATGGAGTACATGACTCGTCGGAAAATATAAAGGAAATGTTGCTTTAACAATGAATACATGATGCATGTGGTGTAATCAAAGCAGGGAAATAAACACTCAAAAGCAAATCTTGGTACGAAATATCATACGATGCATTCTGTGATTGAAAACATGAAAACAGACCGGACAGACAGCACGTGCACCAGGTGCACACCTTGACCGCGCTTTTTAAAACATTTTGTTAACAATATAGCAACTTTTAAAGGCACTCATAGCAATCTTTATTAAAATACGAATAGCACATGAAACCATTAATTTCTCCCATGTTACGTTTTATTTATTTGGCAGCTAAGGCTGTGCGTCAACATGAAGTTTATACCTCATAAAACAGCCAAAATTGTCAATGTAGCGGACAGGCCTATTAAAAAAAGGCTTAGTAATTATCTTCTGGTCATGCAAAACCCTTGAGAATCTTTTGAAAGACGAAACGTGGAACTTTTCTTATCTTGTCAGTGCAAATGCATTAAAATACAAATTACTGAGTAAAATCGAAAATAAAACGATTGTTTTCCCGCTGAGGCCAGTGAACTTTTTAATATTCATTACACGAAAGAGGTCCTGCAGTGCGGCTGCCACTTTGATATCAAAAGTTTGCATGCATTAATATGTAGATCGGTTTGGAAGATAAGATGCATGCAATCGATGTCTCGTTCACTAAAACATTTTGGCTAATTGAGGGATTTTCATGACACGAGAGAAGATTAATGATGATTAAAGCAAAAACAAAAAATTGCCCTTCCAAGATCACACCTGGGAATCAAGGCAACTGAAAGCTCGAAGTCGTAGATTTTGAAAGCCTTATGTAAGAAATGTTATTATTTGTTGCACAAATCGAACAAAAACAAAATGCAGGGAGGGGGGTTATACAATGTAGTTGAGGGCTCGACTTTATAGTCATTAAAAGAAGAAAAAGTCGTAAAAAGAAAAAACAAAACAAAAAACAAATAAAGGAACGGGGTGGATTGCCTAGATATATCACACAGTTTCATTGTCTTGTTTCATTAATGTTCACAATTTCTTTCATCTAGTGCAACAGTGTGGATTTCTATCGATCGACAGTGTTTCTAAAAGCCAGGCTCTGATGCTCGTGTTATGCACTAAGTATCAGGTTCTTCAAAATTGCTGGAAGTTTTGTGCTACTATTTCCTTTACGGTTATGATTGCGATACTGTCTTTATGTATGTTTGCGTGTGCGCAATAAGTAGATAACTGACTCAAAAAACTTTGCATTAGACTTTAGACTTCAAATTTTGACAGGAATGTGGATTTTAATCAAAGAAATGACGTGAAGTCACATATTTAGAAATATACGTGATGGTGATGATGACCTTGTAATGATGTACCGGGTAAAACTGTCACGGAGAGAACGAGGGTGGGCAGTCTCACGTTAGGTCCTCTAATGATGACCAACCAACCGGTCAAGTGTCAAAAAGATGGACATGGCGAAGTCTGAATAATTGTTGGCGAGGAGTGTATTTAGCTGGAAGTAATAAGGTGTGCCAGTGTTCTGCATGGCTCCCCTTGAACAGCACACTTGATTTACGTCAATAACAGCGTCACTCTCATCTGTGTAAATTGTCACCAGTATCTTCCGCTCGTGACACTTCTTGGTCAAACCTACTGACACGAAAATATTGGTTTAAACTTCATCTGGACCTGGACTAGGATTTGATTGTCTAAACGATAGTCCCCATCTCGCGTGCTTTTTTTAATTCTCCAGGGTGTCAAGATGCATGTAGTTCCCAATCATCGATCAGCATCAATTAGCTTTTTTCCTGATTCTTTAATTGGTGTTTATTCGCCATTGACGCTGCTCTACACAGTCAGTCACGTTTGTCTAGGATAAATCTCTAAAATACATACAAAAACAATACATCAATGCCACCATCACTATTAGCTGTAGTTTTTCTCCGTCACTCTAACAAAAAATAAATATTGTCTACAAAAACAATTGCTCGAGAGAACCATCGTATTTTTTAAATCTCATTTTCCTAAAAGATGCTTTCGTTTGTGCGATGACTTGGTATAAATGGGGCTATTCATCTCAACCCTCTCTCATTGCCTCTGCTCGGTAGTTCTTATAACATTAATCATATAATTTCTTGTTATTCCCACCTTTTCTCATGTACCATTAAGGATTTGCCACCCGCTAATCAAAAAGTTCTTCTGACTCTTATTCGCCATCTCACATCAGCGATTCTTTAAATACCTGTATGTCAAAAGGTTAGCTTTTCGTGATGCAGGTTTGTATTACCAATTATCTTCATATAATGTGGAAATAGCGGTTGAATCAGCTAGGAACGTCAGGCATCTGTTTAAACCACATCATGTATTGAATCGCAGCAGTTACGACAAGACTGGTTTAGCCTTGGGTCGAATAATTGCAGTCACCTTCTAAACGTTACAATATTATTCACATCTTAGTGCATTTTCAAAATATTTCTTTATTGTGGTGCGCGGTTTGTTACCCACCTCTCCTACTTTGTTACTTTGTTCCACCCGTTTTCGTGTTCTCGTGCTGTCGAATGAATTGAAGCTGTACAGATGCTACATTATAATTATTGGTTTCATCGATTTTTCGTCACATCTATTATAATTATCCAATATGTGCATTTTTTCTATTAATTTATATTAATAAGCTTTATGGGTACACTAAAAATATTATTTAACTTTATTAGGCAAGGTTTGTGTTAAATTACCTGACAAATTGTACATTTTGTTACTTTAATTAATATTTTGATTAACCTTGCATAATTCTTAAGAACAAGATTTTCAGGATTCTTGAGAATACCCATCTTTTATAATAATAAATCAGCTTCGATTACACTAATAGAGTATTTTCATCGAAATACAAGCCTATTTTGCCATTTTCAACTTCAATGGGCGAAAAGAAGCAACTTCTCTCGTTCTAATTTTTTTCAATATCCCGAATTAGGAAATTGGTTTCGCTGCCACATGTTAAATTGTATTTGGGAAGTACAAACGGAGGGGGATAAACCCGGAGTCCGCCTCTTTTATGTACTTGCACAATTATCTGTACTCCAACTTTGTTCGTTTCCACAGTGCTGGGTGGCGTCTCGGTCTTCTCACCAGTACTTGGTGGGCTCAATCTTCTGATTCAACCGTCTGCATAAAAGAATGGATCATTAACACTTTTTTGCCTTCACTTCCTGAACAGCATTTTGTCAAAAAGCCATGTGGCGAATCTTAATCAATCAAAACGATGACGAGTGAACAAGTGCTGCGAAAAAGTGAAAATGGTTGCCTTTGAAATACCAGGGGAGTTCGACAAACTTTAGCCAAGACTCCATAGCATAGGCACGCCACGTGTCAGGTTTCTTCGACAACTGATTTACGAAATATATTACTTTTTAAAAAAATTTGCTTCACTTGGAAACCAGCCGTCTAGGTTATATCAAATCCGTCAGAAAGCCAAGGTTGCACATTCAAACACCACAACACATATCAAGACATTTTCCTTAATTTTATTCTACCTTTTAAGAGATCTGGTACCCCATATGAAAGAGAACATTTACTAGGACATCTGATCAGCGACAGACATGGCACCTGGGTTCAGTGCAAGTCATATGAAACAAATATGAAATTCATGTTAACAATGATAATTGTAAAAAATTCTTCTTGTCATAAAATATTTCAAAGGTGTTTCGTTTAACATAAGGGTTGCGTGTTCCAGCGACTCTCAATAGTCCAACGGAGGACAATCTATAAACTGGTAAGTTCACATAAGACAAAATATTGTACTATAAAAATATATCGACACGTATTATGCGCCTCCTCTAAATATCAACTAAAAGCCACCTTGTATAACAAACGTGTAGAAATAAAAACTAAAGAAACGGACGGAGTACTAACAAGATCCAAAGACAAAAAAATAAATAAATAAAATAAATAAATAAATAAAACAAATACAGTAAATAGTCAAATGATCGACCTTCACTTTTGCCAGTAAAATGAAGTGTTACGAAACTTGTTTAAATTGCATGACATTTGTTACTATAAAAGTTTTAAACAAACAAAAGGTATCCATTTTCTTTCACCATATATACACTTATATAGTATATTTGTTCTGCCCTCAGGAGGTCATAAATAAGATTCTCTGACTTCCACGGCTGACATTACTCAAAAGGTACATACATTTATTTTTGCATTATTAATCATGATGCACTGGTGTAACTTCAGCCTCTGATAGATTATTTGTACCTCAACAATCGTGATATGCTATGCCAAAACCATCAATGTCAGTAACCCACTCCAATCAAATGTACCTAAATCTTTTTCCAGGCCTACTCTGCCTTCCATGTATAGCAAATAGCATACACATCACCAAACAGTATCTGTTTACAGGTATATGATTCATATATCACAGTCTTAACAGTTCACAAAGGACGGAAAATTTCTATATACAAGACAGTTTCATGAAATAAACAACTTCAGTGTTACAAGTACACCAGTCACTTCCTACATAATTTGCACAACAAAATACATGAAACAATGTACATTTATATATGCTGAAATATTAATTATCATGTTACACTTTTCTGTTTATTTTTTACTTGCTCAGCAAGCATACATCCTTGACTTTCACAATCTGTTGAAAGTGAAACCCTGGTTATTTATCTACTTCAGGCACCAGTATATCATAGCAGTTAAATCTGTATAGACTAGTATATAGCATAAGTATTATATTGCAAACAAATCTATGCCGGTTAGTATTGCCATTCACACTAGTATATAATCAAAACAAATGACTATGCTCATAATGCTAAACACAAACTTTAAGGAAAGACTACCACCAAATAGCTGATAAAATTAATAATACCGTACCATGAAAACAATTCCTACATAGATTGTATGTATATATGTCCACTAGGGCATGTAATGGACCAGAGCACTGATTTTTTTTTTCAAATCCCAAACAAATCACTTCTGCTTGTTATAGTGTTCAAAAGAAAAATACAGTTCCATAACATAATTTAGTATAAAAAATTTTCCATGTTCTGTGTACTTTTTACTTCTTATTTTCTATTCCCTGGCCAAATCCATTAAACTCTTTTACCTTGATGAACAATTAAGGTAAGTACAAACCTTGTGAACCCAAAATAGAAGGGAAAATATTAATCCATTAGTACGTAGAGAGTGACAATATCATAGTACACTGTATAACCCACTATATGCTTTCAATCAATATCAGATAATGCTTGAGGGTTTAAGAATATTTGTCAACATTCTGTCTTGTAATTTCATGGAAACAGTGTCAACTTGGGATGTTTGCTAAATACAGCACTTTGTAAAATAACTAGTAACAAATGAACAGATGCTTGCTAAATAGCTTTTCACTGTATGAAATACACTGAAACATTATGATTGTGATCAATAAAACAAGGGGTTTGTTTTTGAAACAACAGGGAACACCTGCTCAGTGGGGTTTTAGAAATGACAGTCTAAACACAAAGGAACTATGGGACTTTAAATATGTAAACACACACATACATACATACATATGTATATATATAAAATACACAAACACACACAGAAAGGGCATCAACTTCATATTTTGTAAAATACAGTAAGACTAGTCAAAATATCTTAACTTGTCCATTTCTATGTACAGAGTATATATAGCAACCATCCCATCTTCCCAGCCATTTTAAATCTTTTCCCATAGTTTGTATTACTTGAAGAGGAAGTACCCACTTTTGCTATGCAGGGCTAACCACCAGATGTCCCTAGTGTCTGTTCCCCATCATGGGGGGATGTGGAGGATGTATGGGTGGTGGGGGCATGCCTCGCCCGTAACCCTGCTGCCTCTGACCTCCAACAGGAGGCGCCAGTGGGTATGGTGGCCCTGAATGTTGATTTGGATGACCATATTGACCCTGATGATAACCTTGACCTGGCCCATTGTGACCTTGACCTGGGCCATGATGACCTCCACGCATGCCAGGAGGAGCTGAACGTGGCACACCCTGTGGATGCATCTTAACAACCTCCATTGTCTGCATGGAAAGAAAAGTTGTACTTTTAATTATTACCACACTTGATGGGTTTCTGACATCTGACAATTGAAAAGGCAAAATATATGTGAAAATAGTTTCACTGGATCTCAGCAAAATGTATGCTTATATTCCTTAATTTCATTTTGAATAGTGATAGAATGGATAACAACTCCAATTGCTCCTTTACATACTATTTCCATCTATTTCCGTCTCAATGCAAAGTGATATCAAAAATGTCTAGTTTGAAACATAAGCAAAAAAAAAAAAAAATTACTAAATCTAATTATAAAATATATAATGAAAATATAAGGGATAGAAAATTTGCAAAGTTCAGTTCATGATGAAAAGTAGGTTAAAGGTCAATTCCAAGGTCACAATAAGACTGCCAGTATATGACTTCCTATTAAAGTTCAAAAGTAACTATGGGTGTATCTCTGCCAGTTTTGGAGATATAAGGGTTAAAATATTTGCAAAGTTCAGTTCATGGTGAAAAGTAGGTCAAAGGTCAATTTCAGGATCATATTTAGATTGCCAGTATATGACTTCCTATTCAAGTTCAATAGTAACTATGGGCGTATCTTTGCCAGTTTTGGATATATAAAGATCAGAAAACTTGCAAAGTGCAGTACTGAAAAGTAGGTCAAAGGTCAATTTCAAGGTCACAGTTAGATTACCAGTATATGACTTCCTATTCAAGTTCAATAGTAGCTATAGGCGTATCTTTGCCAGTTTTGGAGATATAAAGATCAGAAAACTTGCAAAGTGCAGTTCATAATGAAAAGTAGGTCAAAGGTCAATTTCAAGGTCGCAGTTAGATTACCAGTATATGACTTCCTATTCAAGTTCAATAGTAACTATGGGCGTATCTCTGCTAATTTTGGAGTATTTCACATTTTCCCCACTGAATATTGCGATGTTGTAATTTTTGATATAGGGCAACGCCTAAACCATATCAAAAACAAAAAAATGGACACCACCCCCAGTATTGCACTTGACAAGGTCTACAAAATGCAATAAAAAAGAGGTCTCTGGCATTTACCGTTCCAGATTTAGAGCGAGTTTTCAGTTTCGGTATCTAATGGCTGCTTCTCCCGTGAAAATGCACCGATTGACCCCAAACTCTCAAAGATGAAAGGAGTTCCCAATGGTAACCCCTCATTATAACAGGAGAGCTTAGGGCTGTGTAGTTTCCAAAAATTAGCACAAACAAATATTTTTTTACAGAAAATTCCCATTTTTAGAAAATTTTGGCTTGTTTGACCTTGAAAAAAAGGTCAAAAGTCAAATCCAAGGGTATATTTGGAATCTCCACATATGACTTTCGGTCAGACTTCTGAAGTAATTTTTCCCATAATTCCTTTGGTTTGGGAGATATTTAGCATTGAATTTTCAAAAATTTTGACAAGGGTGCATTTCCACAAGCGTCACGCCCAGGCCAGTGCACCAACGGAGACAAAAAAACCAGGGTGTTCAAGTTAAGATTATTAGTGACCTAAATCCAAGAGATGGGGACACAGGTCCTTGCGGTCTAGGAGGAGAAGCGGTAACGGTGACTTGTTTCCGGCGCCCGACTGCGGAGCCGGCGGAGCTGCAGGAGCCGGCGGAGCCGCAGGAGCCGGCGGAGCTGTACGAGACGGGTCGGGACTAAAACCATGAGTACGCTACGTGTACGTACGTGTACGCTGGCGGTACTAATTAAAATTTAATATCCAAATATTTTTTAATTGGGAAATGTACAAAAAAGCAATACCAGCTACCTGTCTCTGTCCCATGAGATGTCTGCCCTGGTCTCTAGCCAGTGGACCATGATAGTTAGGTGGGGGGTACCTTGAGTTTGGCCCATTTGGTACCACGGGAACACCTTTTTTTACAGAAAAATATAATCGCCATATAACTGACATACCTATGTATAGTTTGTAGTTATACAAAAGCATGATTTCTGTTGAATTATTGAATTTTTTCTTTTATTTCTGATAAATCACACATGCACCTCTATCAACCAAAAAACCTTTTTTCCAATACACTTAACTATCTCCAATAACAATATAAACCATTTTCCCAGTTTACCTTGTTCATACATAGCCAGCTGTTGGCCACTGCTCTCACTGTCATCCAGGTCTAGTGCAGACAGATTCTCCTCACTCTCCATTCTCTGGAGCCTGGGTCCTTGGTGTACTGTGTGAAGAGGCTGCTGGCCGCCGCCATTCCTGGCTGGAGGGGGGAGAGGGGCACCTGCAGGCCGCCCGTGGGGTGGGGCTGGGAGCGGAGAGTGAGGGGGCAGAGGAGCACCTGGGCGGGGTGGGGGCTGCTGCTGGTCATCAAACCACTGACCCTCTGGAGACATCCTGGAGTAGTCACATTGCACATGTCACCATAAATATATATATTATTCATACCACTTATATTACATTTAAAAGTCATTTTGTCAAACCCACCGTATTGTTTAAATATGAACAACATCCACTGAAATATAAGTGCATGAAAACTTGAAGGAACAGGTTGTTTCCTGCTGTTTATCTAGACATCTTTCAATTTACAATAATGCTTAATAAGATTACACAGATGCCGATCTTCTTAATTAAGTTTTCTCTGCATACTGTCTAATTGATGAAGTTGAATATGATGTCTTGATAATCTTAATGTTAATGTCACTTTTTGATAAATAGTAATTATCCTAAAAGAAATTCTAAAAACTCTGCATTTGAAAAAAAATTAGGAAGCTGTATAATTTTAATGCTGGTGTAGCACTGATGAAAGTAGACAACACTTCATATAAGAGGCAACTGTTCTCAACCAACAAAATTTGCAGTTCATGGAATAAACAGGTTTTGTTTTATTCAAAAGGCATCTTCACCTATCTTGTAAGATATTCTGCTTGCAGCTACAGCTACTATTTTACAGCCAATGTTCCTTATCAACTTCAAATAAATGAAAGAAAAAAAAAGCATCGAAATCAGTAAAAAAAAATGCTGTATAGTATGGCTCAAGATTTTCAAATCTTACCTTTGGTCTTGGGGTGGTCCATTTTTCTGCATGTGCACCCCTGGGCCTCCCTTGGGGGGCTGGAGGCCTCCAGCTGGGGAAACTGGATGATGTTGTGGCAAAGGGGCCTGAATAGGGGCTGTGTATCCCCGGACAGGTGCCAATTCTGCACCACCTTGTTCCCCCTTCATATCTTTCCCTTTCTTCTTCTTTTTTGTTTTCTTATTCCCTTTGTTTGGGTCCTCCTGGCTCATGGGGGTTCCCAGGGGCATCAACTGTGGGGGTGGCACTGGCATCTTTCTGGGTTCAGGAACAGCTGGGCCTGGATACAGAACAATACACTCTAGTCAGTCTCCATATTAGTCATATTAGATCATGGAACACACTAATGAGTTTGCAGTGAACTTTTTACACCATAACGCAGAATTCATTTTTTGTCAAAAATTGAAGAATTTTAAGAAGCTATAAAATTCTGAGGCTGGTACAGCATTGATGAAAATAGACAATACACATGAGAGGCATAAACAGTTCTCAACCAACACAATGTGCAGTCTACTATAAAATAAATGTTTTTTATACAGTGAAATGCCATGTTCACCCACCTTGTAAGTTATTCTGGTTTCCTGCCCGGACATCTTTCAGTGGTGGTGGGTGTGAGGTCTGGCCCACTGCCTGGGTTGGTACTGGAGGCACTGGTACTGGAGACAGAGCGGATCCCATCTAGGGACAAAAAATGGTCTATTCAAAATTTGTCTTAACAACTTTCTCATGGCTACAGTCACACTAATTTTTTGTTTATAGGTTAATTTTTGATTTAGCCAGAGAAGTAGAAAAAAAAAAAAAAAAAAACACTTTACATGCTAGTTTGAACTTTGTTGTTTGAATAAAAAAATTGATTTGTTGATCTGTGCCATACCTCATTACATTCTGGTATCATATATTTAAGTCCTGTTAGGCCATTACCCCCCAAATAATGTATACCATAATACCAAACAGACGTTTCTAGCATTAACTGCTATATATTATTTTATTGAGATCACATTCATTTGATTTTGATAAATTTAAAATTAAACAGATTTTTAAATTCATCACTAAATAATAACAAATGCAAATAATTTAGTAAAATTACAATAAATAAATATAAATTAATCAATTAATTAAAAAATAAATTCATTAATCTATAAGCTCAGTATCTTACTGGTGTAGGTATATGGTGTCTTGGTGGTGCTGTGGGTGGGGATGGCAGGTGTCTCTTCTGTGGGTGTGGTGTAGTTGGCCTCTCCCTCTGTTCTTCTTCCCCTTCACAATCTGACACATCCATCCCACCTATACTGACAGAATGGTCCTCCTCATCTGCAACGAAATATATGTTAATACACAGGATTGCACACACACACACATTTGTTTAGATACCTGTAAGTTGAATGACTCACAGTAATATGTATGCTCTCTTATATATCTGAACCAAATATTGCTAATGTGGTGAGTTCTGTACTGAATACTGGGTTTTTCATCTAACCATTTTTATTCTGTTCATCTTTAAATTGTGCTATGAAAAAAGTACAGTTAGGTTCTGTTTGTCTTTAATTTGTGTAATTAAGAAAATCTACAGCCGTGGTCATTGTGCATTGTTCCAGAAGACATACCATCTGGTGCTTGCTCCTGGCCAGGCTGCTGTTTGCCTTCATTATTGTTCTCATCTTCCATGGACTCCACGCTCTCCATTCTCATCATCTGACCTGTAGAGGTCTCCCCAACACCATTGTCCTGGTGACCAATGAATAAACAGTTCAGTTGAAAATATTGAATAATGACAATTATAGTTATATCTATACAATATAAAACACTATTAAATATTTTAATAAGAAAGACATGGAAAATACATGAAGTTCTCTCTCTTTTGGAATATTAGAATTGAAACTTCACAGCAGCACTAAGGCCCCATTCAGAATGAGAAGATCAGAGTGCTAACCGGTCCACGACTTAAATATGGCGGACCTACATGAAAGTAAAACTGCTTAATCCTGCAATGGTCTCTCCGCCTCTCACACGTCTCCCCACGCATCATCCCTGCAGGGGCACTGTAATTAAATCTCTACTCCATTCCACCAGACGCGTGGAAAGGCATGTGAGAGGCGGAGAGACCATTACAGGATTAAACGGTCTTCCTTTCATGTAGGGCCCATCATATTTGAGCCTTGGACCAGTTATACTCAGATCTCCTATTCTGAATGGCCCTTATGATGGATCTTTCAATTTTCTGCATCTGTATTAAGAGGTAAGAAGAGCTAACAGGGGTTAAAAGAGATCAAGATCATGCAGAAAACCTGGCAATAGCCTTCAATCATCTGAGTGAAAAACTCCATAACAACTTTATGATATTGTTTTCCAACTTCTAGCAGTGTTTGCAGTATATCTGCTTCACATAGTTCTTTAAACAGTTTCATGTGTCATTGTCATATCCAACAAACTTCTCTGAACAGTATCATATACATCGTATCCAACAAAAACCATGTTTGTAAGGAACTCTGTCCCTCTGACAGTGTGAAGCAATAAACAAAACTAGAGGATCAGAGAGGCGATACCGCCTCCGAATATTGTACCACCAGCTGGAGCAAGCGCATTCGTATAGACCCCCACATACACAAAATAAGGGACACAGCCACCAGTCTTGTGCTTGACAAGATGTAAACATGCAATCAACAAGAATTTTCAATATATGCAAAAAATATATGAAACTAAAAATGGTACAATCAAATTTAAGTTCATCGTAAGATAGGTGAAAGGTCATTTTCAAGGTCACAGTAAATTGCCAGTATATGACTTCCTATTCAAGTTCAATAGTAACTATGGACCTATCTCTGCCAGGTTTGGAGTTAAAAGAGAAAGAAATTAGCAGAGTTCAGTTCATGATTATAAGTAGATCAAAGGTCAATTTCAAGGTCACAATTAGATTGCCAGTATATGACTTCCTATTCAATTTCAATAGTAACTATGGACCTATCTCGCTAGTTTTGGAGATAAAAGGGAACCAAAATTTGCAAAGTTCAATTCATGATAAAAAGTGGGTCAAAGGTCAATTTCAAGGTCACAGTAAGATTGACAGTATTTGACTTCCTATTCAAGTTCAATAGTAACTATGGACCTATCTCTGCCAGTTTTGGAGATAAAAGGGAAGCAAATTTGCAAAGTTCAGTTCATGGTGAAAAATAGGTCAAAGGTCAATTTCAAGGTCACAGTAAGATTGCCAGTATATGACTTTCTATTCAAGTTCAATAGTATCTATGGACCTATCTCTGCCAGTTTTGCAGATAAAAGGGACTAAATGTTATAATTTTGGAGTTTCCATAATGTGCCATAAATTTCCTACAGAAAAAAATTAATTAAAATAAAGAAAAGGTTATTTTGGTCAAAATTTTTGGAATGGGAGGTGCTCTGAAGTTCCAGGTGTTCAAATTTCATGAAATAATGTCATTTTTCACCACAAGTTGTCTGCTTTGCCAAGCCTTATGTATTATTTTTCCGGAGTTCAAAATTTATTATCCATTACCGTACTGCACATTTTGCTTTCACCACCAATATGTATTTTTTGATACAGCGTAACTTTAGAGATAAAAGGGAAGCAAAATTTGCAAAGTTCAGTTCATAGTGAAAAGTAGGTCAAAGGTCAATTTAAAGGTCACATTTAGATTGCCAGTATATGACTTCCTAATCAAGTTCTATAGTAACTATGGACCTATCTCTGCCAGTTTTGGAGATAAAAGGGTAGCAAAACTTGCAAAGTTCAGTTCATGGTGAAAAGTAGGTCAAAGGTCAATTTAAAGGTCACATTTAGATTGCCAGTATATGACTTCCCATTCAACTTCAATAGTAACTATGGACCTATCTCTGCCAGTTTTGGAGATAAAAGGGAAGCAAAATTTGCAAAGTTCAGTTCATGGTGAAAAGTAGGTCAAAGGTCAATTTCAAGGTCACATTTAGATTGCCAGTATATGACTTCCTATTCAACTTCAATAGTAACTATGGACCTATCTCTGCCAATTTTGGAGATAAAAGGGAAGCAAAATTTGCAAAGTTCAGTTCATGGTGAAAAGTAGGTCAAAGGTCAAT
Organism: Lingula anatina; assembly: GCF_051362555.1. Taxonomy (NCBI): domain Eukaryota; kingdom Metazoa; phylum Brachiopoda; class Lingulata; order Lingulida; family Lingulidae; genus Lingula; species Lingula anatina. The sequence continues at coordinate 64,905,695 of NC_141767.1, read as the reverse complement.
TTTAAGGTCACATTTAGATTGCCAGTATATGACTTCCTATTCAACTTCAATAGTAACTATGGACCTATCTCTGCCAGTTTTGGAGATAAAAGGGAAGCAAAATTTGCAAAGTTCAGTTCATGGTGAAAAGTAGGTCAAAGGTCAATTTTAAGGTCACATTTAGATTGCCAGTATATGACTTCCTATTCAACTTCAATAGTAACTATAGACCTATCTCTGCCAGTTTTGGAGATATAAGGGACTAAATGTTATAATTTTGGAATTACCATAATGTGCCATAAATTTCCTACAGAAAAAATTAATTAAAATAAAGAAAAGGTCATTTTGGTCAAAATTCTTAAAATGGGAGGTGCTCTGAAGTTCCAGAAGTTCAAATTTGATGAAATAATGTCATTTTTGACCACAAGTTGTCTGCTTTGCCAAGCCTTATGTTTTATTTTTCCGGAGTTCAAAATTTATTATCCATTACCGTACTGCACATTTTGCTTTCACCACCAATATGTACTTTTTGATACAGTGTAACTCGAAAACCGTATGGAATACAAAAAAACCGAGACCACCTCCAGTGTTGGGCTTTACATGCTCTACAAAATGCAAAAAAGAATGGGTCTCTAGCATTAACGGTTCCCAAATTAGAGACAGTTTTCAGTTTCGGTATCTTATGGCCGCTACTCCCGTGAAAATGCACTGATTGACCCCAAATTCACGGAGATGAAAGATGACCCGAAGGGTAACACTTTCCAATAATATTATTGGTTAAGTCTGCGTGGTGTCTGAATAACAGGGCAAAAAAAATTTTTTTCGTAAAAAAATTAATTTTTTTGAAAATTTTGGCCCGTTTGACCTTGAAATAAAGGTCAAAGGTCAAATCCAAGGGCATATTTGAAAACTACACATATGACTTTTGGAAAGCTGTCTGTAGAAATTTTTCCCATAACTCCTTCCTTAGGGTAGATAATTAGCATTTAATTTTGCCATTTTTAGACAAGGGTGCATTGCAATGAGTGCCACACCTAGACCCCAATACCGACAAAGCCCAAATTTTACATGGAACGAGTTGAGATTATAGGTGACCTAAATCCAAGAGATGGGTACAGGGGCCCTTACCGTCTAGGAGGAGAAGCGGTAACGGTGACTTGGCGGCGGAGCCGCAGGAGCCGCAGGAGCCGGTGGAGCCGCAGGAGCCGGCGGAGCCGCAGGAGCCGGCGGAACATACGGGTCGGGACTAAAACCATGGGTACCGCCAGCGCCTACGCTGGTGGTACAATAATACAAAATTAGAAAAATCTATTTTCGGTATCTTGTGATCACGGTCTGTGCCCTGGATACCCCGCGGCGTACTTACTGGCAGTAGTATCTCTAAGCTGTGAAGTTCATCAGTTTAGTTGTGACGACTCAAGCATACAGACGCATAATATGGCTATTGGTAGTGCAAAACAAGTTGGAGTAACTTCCTACTGCGCATGCATCAAGGTATCAGAATCTCCTCCGAGCACAGCCGAGAATTAATTACAACTTTGGAAGTAACTCGCTGGCGCTGCCAGTAATTACGCCGCGGGATATCCAGGGCACAGACCGTAATCACAAGATGCCGAAAATAGATTTTTAGATTTTTTAGAAAATAGATTTTCCATGTGAACAGAGCCTAAACCTCAAGGACTTCTTACCTGAGTAATTTCTTTGTCACTAGTATTAGGCTTCTCTGTCTCCCCCTGTGTGCTGTGACCAGAGTCCTGCTCCTCTGGAGCCACCATGTGACCCCAGTGCTGCTGCTTCACGTTTTGCTGTTTTGGTGTGGTTCCACTTTTAGGGTGGCTGGGAGGGTGGGGAGGAGCCACCTGGTGCTTATTTGTCAAGTTATTGTCTTTGTTTTCTTCGTCACTTTGATCATGCTATTAAAATATACGATGGAATGTGAGAAATAATACTCTGGTTTCGGAAGTTTATTTCGTTCACATGTGGTGTGGTTATAAAGACCCAAGTATTAAAACTTGCAAAAACTTTTGAATCCTCTGCCAGGGACATGAGGCCAATGTTATACTACTTATTATAATATATGTAATATGTATTATAGACAAAATGTAGTCAAAATCAAAAGTGAAAATCACTATATGTAGTGTCAACTCCTGTTTTAGTATATCTCTCTTAACATGCTTACACAAACACATCACTTCTTCCCTTGAAACAGTGGCATGTATTGTTTAAATTTTGTGGAATACACATAATATTATTCCAAACCCATGCTATACAAGTGTTCTAGTCACCCTTACCTCAGGTGAGCTATTGCCTTGAATTTTCCTGTTCTGTTTGTCTCTCTGTCTCTGGTATGCAGACAATATCATCATGCTGTAGTTCAGGTGACGGGCCTTGGCGTAGTCCATGGCTGTTGCATTGCTCTTGTCACACTTCGACAGATCAACTGGTGTCAAAACAAGGGAAGGTTAAAATATACCTGTCTTTCATGCATTCTAATTTTACTTGATAGTCTTTCAAGCAGACGGTGTGTATACTGACTGAACATCACATGATTGCTAAACTATCAAATACTTGAAAAATACAAATACCCCTGAACAATATAATTGTATTAAATTGCTGTATGCCAGATCCTATATCAGCCCTCCTTTATATTTGTTGTTCTCTTTAAATAAAATATAGCTGAATACACATTTTCAAGCGCTGTCAACATGAAACAAGCCATGTTATCACTATAAAAAAGGTGTTTCATATTGAGGTCATATCACATAACTGGAACATTAGTGGATATTCCAGTCATGATCAGGCCAGCACTACACTACCTCCATGTTCCAGTAGAAAGTTAATGCACTCCCCGTGTCCCCCTATGGTGGCGAGGTGGAGGCTGGTTCTGCCCTGGTTATCCTCATCATAAATCACATCTTCCCCACCGATCTCCAGGACAGTCTTCATGGCAACCACAGAGCCTGCAGACAGGGGATTGGACATTTCCAATAGTATTAAGAGTAAATGCATTTGAATTTGATAAATTACTGTAAAACTTCTTACATAAACGTATATGAGAGATTGTATTAGTTTTAAGATTCTTTGTGAAATGGTGCAGTGGCTTTGATATCAAGAATACTGATTGTTTCCTTACCTTGCTCTGCTGCAGTTAACATCACAGTTTTTCCTTCATCGTCCTTTATAGCTGCACTTTCTTCAGTCAGAAATGTCTGGAATGTATGACAGTCAAAATAAGGTATGGTATACCTATATTTCACATATTTGTAACATTGTTCCTTCATGAAACTGTATTTGTATGTGAGATCTATTAATGTGTGCAAGTGCACTATATATCCCATGTACAGCTTATTGGATATTATACATTATCAGATAAGGTTGATAAAATAGCAAAATCTTCACAGCCACCTGTTGCACTACTTAGGCCATTATGATCCTAGATACACCTGTGGCAAAATAATCAAAACCTTTTGTATTTGTATATACCTGTAGACACTCCAGAGGTTCAGTTTTCCTCACTGACCAATGCATCCATGTCTTGCCATGGTTATCTCTCTCCAGACCATCACCACTTGACCACTGGTCATCCACTGAAGTCAGCAGCTCAAAGTGCTGGATGTGGTCCATCCTACATGCCCACATACTGGGGGTCATGCCGTCCTTGTCCCTCACATTGATTGATACTTCATGTTCCAGCAGCAACTGAAAGAAAGACCAGCAGACAGATAGAATGCACATTCCATAATAAAAACTATGTTCATTACTTATATTATCATCACTGGAAATTATAATTCATGTAAATCAGTCTGGTGGCATAAAATATATTTATAAATCAGCTTGATATAAAACAAATTAAAAAATCTCATGTTATAGGAACAGATATTCCACATTCCTCAGCAGGCTGGCTCACCTTTAAACAGTCCTGTTCAGGTACAGAGACAGCCCAATGTACAGGTGCCCTTCCCATACAGTCCCCTGTGGTCAGGTCAGCCTGGTGGTCAATAAGTATTCTCAGGGCCTCATGGTGACCATCACAACATGCTCTGTGGACAGCAGTGGAGCCATCTGAAAAACACATTTCAACTGTAACAGTGTGGTCATCTCATATATACACAGGACACTGACTCTGTACTGCACCATTAAAATACAAATGGTTATTCCTGATATATATCAGCCACCTATCCCTTCTACCTTCAATGTGCGGTTATAAAAGTATTTACATTTCTTGTCACAGATGGTATATATATACGACCATCTGTGACAAGAAAATGTAAATCTAACCAACTTTAAACAGCTATAAGGGACAAGTTATTTTTAAAAAAAGTATGCTTGTTGCACACAACTTTCACATTCAATACTAAACATGAGCTTGCACTATTTTTAGGTACGTTTGCAAGATTAAAAGCACCCACACAAGAAGTTTGGAATATTAGAAATAGGTCCTCTGGACAACTTCTGCTGATTCTCTCAAGTTTGCTCACAGCTATTGAATACAAACTGTGGACTGCTCTATATTCACTCACCATATGCCACAGCATTGACATCAGCACCATTGTCTAGCAATATCTTCAAGGCCTCATTTTGCTTAAAGTGGACAGCATACATTACACATGTTCGCCCATGACTGTCTGTCTGGTCAATACAGCGTTTGTCTGAAACAAGATGAAAAAATGATGGTAATATAGTCAGTTGATCAAGTGCTTCAAAAGTGCTTCTGTAAAACAGTTATTCCTGACTCACCCCTTTTTCAATATAAAGAACTAACCAAATGTTAGATGTCCTAATTTGAAAAATGATAACAATTACCTGGCTGATCAAATATATATTGATTTATGTTAAAAGGTATATCCAAAGTGTTCTTCAAATCAAAAGGAATAACACAGTAAGCACCTTCAACCCACATATGCCATGTGTTTTCATAAGCTCAAAGAGCCAACAACTGCATATATATGCAGTACAGAAATGAGAAGACACCATGCATTGACATTTATGAAAAAAAAAAAAACATGCTGTATATAGTACACATACAACAGCTATGCTGTACTGCCCTTCTTTGTGGATATCTAAAATCAATTGTGACTTAAATTGGTCTTTTTTCAGACATGTTGCTGATTATATATGTATTCAAATGGCAGACACAGGTCATTATTGCAATCTCAGAGTAACTGATGTGCTAGAAATGTTGGATAATTAGGAAACAGAGAGCAATATATTAGATTTTACTAGTAAAGAAAGGATAATGTTGCACCTGCCAGAAAACATATCAGTCTGTCAAACAAATGCAGATTTTGATTCAGTACATGTATCTGATAAGAACCCAGATGTAAATGTCAAGTTTGAAACTGGAGACAACATATATATTCATGGACAGACAACCAATAAAGCTAAATATATGCTTAGAATAATGCTGTTTAATCTCTATTTTATGTAGAGAGATCATATTACTAGTAATCACACAAAAATAAAATAAGTAGAGTTTATCTTCTCTGACTCCATCACAGTATCCAGGTTAACTGAAATCCTTGTTGCATGAAACAATTGTTTTTACTCAAAAGGAAGAAAAGATTGTTTTTTCAGTGTTTCCATTTAATTATGAAAAAAGATAATTTTAAAATCAAGTAGCATAGAAGAGAAAGAATTAAAGGTAAGATATCATAAGCCCACAAATTCTACTTTTTTCAAATAGATTTCCTATATGGATATGAAGTTTGAAATATCGATATTTCTTATCACTTCTTAAGAAGGTGCAATATATGAAAAATTTGGACTTACTAATGTGTTTAGTTGATATGGTCTACATGTTTGCATTAAATAAAAGCTTTTTTGCAAGATATAAATGACAGGTATGTCATAACTATTTTTATATTGGTATCCTAAGGTGTCATAAGTGTGAAAAAGTTGGCGCCTCCTTAATTAATTGTAATGATTTAATTTAAAGGCTCCATAGGTCCTTTCTAGATCAAGTGCATTTTTGGGTTTAAAACAGCACCAACGTATGGATTTTACAACTCCTCTTTCACACCTACACCACATACTTTGGCCTTGTGATGGCCCCTTAGATGCTTTCTATCTTTCTTTACTATTCATTGTTTATTTAACAATTTTAATCCACAGAAAATGGGAAAGTACAGGGCATGAAGTTCTGCAAAGTAATGTGCAGTATGTAAATACTCTGTACCAACCTTTCCCTCTCTTATCAATGGATTACATTTACAGACAAAATCTATAAATAATTGGCTTTGTGGTTTGTGGTTAGCTGTAACATTTACGATAATTCTATGATTCTGGTGTGCTATTTACTATAGAGTTAACACCTAAAAGGTAACAAAAGTGAAGTCACAGCAAAACAAATGAACATCAGCCTGGGTTTAACAATTTTTAGTTCTTGGAATATAAGTGAAAATTTGCACCCATATTCTGCTTCATAGTCTACAGCAATGTAACAACCTGCACAATTAAATTTTGCTTTGGAATATTGCCAAGGGTTATAACAACAGCAATTACCAAACATCTACAAAGAACAGGTGCCTGACATGTGAAAAAGAAAATAAATAAAGTTAAATGTTGTAAGGTAAGGAATTCCGTATTTATATGGTGTTTGCAGTTGCTAGCTATTGTTGTTAATGGGCACAGAATGCACACGCCTATACAAACAAAATCTCCATTTGCATTTAGATTTATCGAGGAGCCCACAAAGGGTGCCTATTTGCTGGTATTGATCAAAGGAACGGGTTAAGTCGAAATGGGGGCAAGGGCTGTGGTCCCAGCCTATACATTTTGTATCATTTATATCTATGAGACAAAAAAAGTACATGTAAAACTAAACGTGTCCTTAATCTTTAACCACATAAAACATGTCCACTTTTGTTTTATGACCTTTTTATGGAGAAAATACTTAGATAACATTTACCTGTTACTTTAAAACTGATGAAAAGCTTTTCTGTTATCTGATTCAATGTAAAAGTAAATACATTAGCAGGACCCCAGAGAAATTCCAGATAAGCACAAAAAATGAAATATAAATATCATTGCAATGTGGCCCCTCTCTACTGCTTTTTAATATGCAACAACAATGATATCATATGTTTCAAGCTTATTCTGAATTACAATTGAAGCACAAAAAATTTGAAATGGGATAAGAACTACTTCTGTAAAAATTACCCATTACTGCCAATTTTCATATGTGACATGTATTTTGACCATATACTGATAAAAGCCTCAACTTAACATATAGCAAAATGGGAATATGGTGTGGCAAATGAGTATAACATGGTAGCAAGAAACAAGTTTAGATGCAGGTAAAAGGAACAACTCAAGTCATTTGCAGTGCCTATACATGTGATTAATAATGTATTACCAAGATTACATAAGGTTTGTTTTACATATCTAGAAACTCCAGAAGGTTTAATTTTTTCATAGCAGTGTGATTTAACATCGTTTCAGTCATAAATAAGCATGGTCCGTGATTTTTGGGCACCTATGGTCGCAACCAGAACAGATGATCCAGGAACTAACTGGTCCATGGATTAGAAATGGCTGACCCAACTTGAGAGTGATGTCGCTAATCCCCTAATGGTCTCCCTGCCTACCACATGTGCCAGCCTTGCTAGGGCTTAAAAATTTAACCTTGGATCTGAGATTTAATCCGTTTAATTGCTAGGCACCTGCAGGGCTGGTGCATGTTGTGGTCTAAAGCTAAGGCTAGAATTTGCCTTTTAAGAGTTGTATTCAAGTGTCAATTTTGTGCTGATGTACTTTAGAATCAATGTTAAATTGCAGTTCTGTGGAAAAACTTCAGGAGTTTATAGGTACCAAAACCAAAGCTTAAATCTGGGGAAAAAAAAAAAACATCTTTAGGGTCCATTTTAACAGGACGATTTTGGCCATTTAGGTTGAACATTCTTGGTAATACATTCATCAATCTTGATATGATCAACTTCATAGCAGATCTGAAACGCAATCAGGATAAAATGATTTTGCACATATGTAATTTATTGTCAGGGAGTATGTTTCAGATGTAATAACATATCACTCTGCTAATGCTTGTCGCTGACGTTAACATTAGTAAATTAGCCCCTGTGACACCTAAAAAGAAGCTCCTGATCAATATTTCCAATTTAACTGCCAGATTATTATACCTCAGAGTATTGATCAGGCAGTAGAACTCCATGGTTTTTACCTTGGTAACTCAAAGGTTATGGATCAGATGGGTATTTTTCAAAATAAATCAATGCAAAAGAGCAAATTAAGTTGTATTTAAAGGAAAACAAGGTTTTCACATGTAAACACTGGTATAGCATAAAACAAAAAATTTTGACTGAATTGAATAAATCAAATTTGAATGAATCAAATCAGTAAGTCCAGAATTCATAAAAGGAAAACAGCTCACCCAGAAAGCATGACATTCTGACTGCTATTAACATGTTGTTAGCCATTATATTTCATATTCACATAATTCATATTACCACAATAACAGACTTTGCTTGAAAATAAAGGCATCACTTTTTTGGCATAACAATTTTAAACAAGTAAAGGGAATATTGTCGAATTACTATCTTTTTCTTCCTTTGATTTATCTTAGCACAGCATAAAATGCAACTTATCGTCTACTTTGTAGCTACTTGGGAAGAAGCATATTTGACTGCTGAATCTTTAATTTTTTTTTATTTCAAATCATATTTGATCTGTAAATAATTCTGGTTCCCCGGGAACATGAAAAGCACTGTCATCTATTAAATATACTAAACAATTAATGGCCTATATAGTAAAATAAAAATTTCTTCGTCTTAATTTTTTTTTAGTTACACACATTCAAAACAAAATCCAAGTTTCTAAAGAGTAACTAGTGAACATATATAAGACACTTATTTAAAAGCAACTACTAGTAATTCTAGTTTGGACACTTCATGTCTTAAAGCATACAGTGTATATTAATTAGCATTGAGGTAATTCACATAATTATTTATGATTTTGCATGTACCTTGTTTATGGACAGTATTCAATTATTTATTGACAGATTATGCCAATTCTCATCCATTCTTTCTCTTGAATTATTCACTAGTGTACATAATTATCTGACTATGCCTCCCTGCTGGGTGTAAAATCAATTGAGCACATAAATAGTATATTGTTCTGTCCACAGAGGTACTCTACTATTCCAAAGATAAATCTTTACTTAGTTACAGAAATGTTGTATTCAATGTCAGATCAATAAAATAATTAGTGATCCTTAAATCAAGTTGAAAAATTTCATTAAATGATTTTTTTTAAAAAGGACCACTCTTCATATTTATTTTATTAACTGTACTGGTAGGTTTCATCTAAAAATGAAAAAACTTGTTCTAACATGTAAGCCTATATACTACCAGCAGTACATCATCCAACACCTTGCTTACCCTTTTCCAATAGCTGTTCAATTAACTCGATGTCTCCCTGCTTCGCTGCCTGAATAACCAAAGGAAGAGTAACCAGATCTCCCTCCAGCGGTAAACTCCCTGATACTTTAGGACAGTCGATATTTATCCAGCGCCAGTGAAATTTGTCGGGGACATCTCTGAATGGAGTCATAGGGCTCAGCCCCCGCATGGACATCCCCAGATTTTGTTCATTTTGATTATCTGTCCTTTCTCTTGACTGAGATCGCAACCTTAATGTTCGATAATACCTCTGCATATACAGCAAGGTCAAGTTGAGGGAATCCCTTAACTCTGCACACTCCACACCTTCACCAAGCTTAAGAAGAAATTCATTTATAAAAGCTGCTGCCTTCTGGAAATCTGAAAACAAACAGAATCAAAAATTAGCTTTTTTACAAAAAGACATTGTGATGCTGGTTGTTGATAATGGCACTGTTTCCACTTCCGTACACTGTAAACTAACACTTTATAGTACTCTTTTCAGGTCTATCCTCTTGTCAGTTAAGGATAAACCCTCAACATCTAAGAAATGTGACATCATTTCTAAATACATGCACATGTACTAGGTATGTATGTGAGAACTGTAGAGCACTAACAATTACAGAACATGTGTACATAGAGAAAACTTGATACCAACAAGCCACAAGGGTAAAAAGCTATAAAAACACAGACCAGGGCCCCGTAACTCGAAAGCATTATGCATTATAACCGAGCGCAAGATCGAGGCTCATTTCCAAAACCCCATATGAGTCGAGTATAGGGGAGATATGGAAATCGAGGTGCTTGAGCTCGGTTGCAATGCGCGATGCTTTCGAGTTACTGGGCCCTGACTTCAACCGCTATCACACACGGTAGTGTATCGGTACATGTAGCACTAACAGACTCACTATAAGGCATAACATACATTATAAAGTTCCTCAGTGTTGACAATTGTTTAGTTCACAAGAATAATCCCCAGACTTTAAAAAGTAACAATTAAATGGAGTTGCTTGCTTGTGCACTCAACTCGATCGTTTTATGGCATTACTAGTACATGTAATTATATTACACGGTTTTAATCCAGAATGTGCATCACACAGATATTGTACATATAGGTAATAAACTACAGCTGCCTAACAAGCTAACTCCAGAAGAAATCAAACTACTACTTAACTTTTTCCCTACTGACAGTGACAATCCATTTATATGATGGAATGACCTCTTATTGTATTCACAGAATAAACCATATTTTGTCCGATTTGTCAGTCAATTCACAATGTTCAAACTATGTTAATCAATTATAGATGCAAATGCATGTACTTGGCAATCAGCAAGCATCACTCTAAAATACTTGAATTACTACTACATATATAAAGTAAACTACGTGAACCTGACACTAGCCACTCTCACTGTCTTAGAAGTTAGATCCACAGAACTCGCAGATATATACCATCACTTACCTTTTCTTTTAATAACCATGTTCCTATTACGTAGTTCAAACTGGAAACATTTTAAACATTATCTCTTGTTTTGTAATAAATCTTCCATGTCAAGCCAAAGAAACCCACAAATGAGGGTATCTATATGCTTGAAGTTGAAAGCGTAACTCCAGCCCCAGAGCACTTGCTCTTAGAATGTCTAGCCACATATCCCAGCATCCCTAATGAAAACTGAAAGGGTGGAATGTTAGCAACCGTTAAAATCTTTTTATTTCTGTTTTTTCACCCGTAGTAAGAGAAAGGTGTAATAATTTACGAATTATTAAATACTTTAATAATTTGGAAGCCTATAATTTCAAACTAAATTTTAAAAATACAAATAAACTAGTTCGAAGGTGCAAGCTGGTCTTGTTGTGATTTCTTCATTAGCAGTTTCTGTATATTCATCCGCCTTCGTAACGACCGCCATTTTGACAAGGGTTGGTTTTATTCGTGTATTCTATCCGCCATCATCAAAGATTTACCAGCCCAAAGTCGGTAAAGAAAATAAGGAACAACATCAAACGTATCCAAAGTTATGGCGGATGCAGACAAATTAAATATAGACAGCATAATTGCACGACTTTTAGAAGGTAAGTCAAGAGAGGTATCTTGTTTACGTAGCGGCCATTATTCCGGATTTGAATCACCGGTGAAAATTTTGTAGCAACCATTTTCACAGCAAATTCAACGACTGTCTGGCGATGTGATACATGCCTTTTAGGTTTGCCATACAAACTTCACCTTGCTATCCACATTTTAAAACGAATATGGTTTGATTTAAAAAGAGTAACGCAAATATATAGTAACGAAATCATTGAAATGGTTCAATTTTTGTTACCATTGAAACAAGAGCGCGTTTATCTATTTTTGTTCTTTGTCTGAATGAATTATTCTTAAATATATGCTGTCTGCTTTTTGAAAACAAGATCTGGAATCGTGTACAACCATTTGAAAAATAACATTTCACGACTGTTGTCATGGTGCATCCACAGTTCGACTCGTACTAAAGCACAATAACAATGTCACCCTGATGTGTTCTCTTACACAAGCATGTTAATGATTGTAGTTTGCTGCCCCTCTTAAAGCTTTCATTCTGTTCATTTACTTGTAGGTTAAATAAATTGTCATGTAATTTTTGTTAATAAGGAAATTTCTAAAATGGTCTTTCTTTGAAGCTATTTGGTTAGATTAGATATTCAGCTCCTAAATTCATCACAAATCTTATTTTATTTCTAAAAGGATAAAACATACATAAGTCATCAGGTTTTCGTCAGTGACTTGGTTTGGTTGTTGTAGTTCTTTTTATGAAACAACACCAAGTAAATCCAGACCATCCAAACAGTTATTAAGACACAAACTATTTATCAGCTAATATCATCTACAACCAAACAAGACTTTATAAACCGCATCTCACTACCTAATCTCAAGTGGACTTTGCCACACTACCCAATTTACCTGGCTAAGATGTTATTTGGCGTGTTTTAGGTTGTTTTGTGCTTATGCCCAATGTGCCAACAGATAGTGCATCACTAAGATACTAGTACACTCAGCATATTGAAGATGATTCATACATGATAATATTCAGTTACACAAGGATTTATTCATGCAATAAAAAAAAAAAAGAAAAGCCAAATTTTGAAGTGTAAATGACAAGATATATATCTTGGTTAATAGCATGTGACTATCGATTTCAATGTGAGGTCTAATTTTTAGTACGGTCAAAAGGGTATCACAAAAATGAGAATTTGTGGTGTGGAGCTTGAAATCCTGAGATTGGGATGCGACACAGTGTACTGGTTATATCTATTTCTTGGGGGGGGGGGGGGGGGTCAGTTTTACCTGTTTATGTCTCACAGCTATTTGGGAAGTGTGAAACTTTCATGTTGACAATGATTGTACACTTGTGACACAGGGATGTTTACAATGACTGGCACTGATAAGTGTGGTAGATAATAGATAACCTAGGAACCTAATCAAGTTTGATAACTGCAGTAGTGCTTGAGTCAATTTCATCTGGTCATTTTTTAAAGCTTATATTAATGATAGTGTTGGCTTCAGGATTTTGTAAAATCTGCCTTTGGCAAATTGGCGGATGAGTTGTAAGACTGAAGGGAGTGGCCTGAAATCTTCCTTTGAAAAAAAAAATGTATGCTTGATAGCCTATAGATAAGAAAGCATATGACTGTCACCTGCAACATGAGTTGCTTACTTTTGCAATAATAACATAACAAAGTTTTTGTTTGTTAAATCTCCAGGGCAGAGTACACCAGTCTTATTAAAGTTTAAGCAACTGAAAAATGTTGTTTATTTGAAAAATAACCAAAATTCCTACAATAAATTGAAAACCAATGGGTTTTGCTTTTATTTATAGTAATACTTAATGAGACAAGCAAACATTTATTGTACATATGTAATGTTGTAATTTCAATTTCAGTTAAACATAGATATTTAATTTGTGTGTTGAGTGTTGCTTTGCTTGAGTGTGTTATTTCCACAGCAGTTCAACCTTGTGGTAATGAAGCAGACCAGTGCTGTGTGGAGTAATCCTGTTTCATTTGATTTCAGTCCGAGGATCCAGACCTGGCAAAAATGTTCAGCTTACGGAAAATGAAATCAGGGGCCTGTGCTTGAAATCCAGAGAAATTTTTCTCAGCCAGCCAATTCTCTTAGAGTTGGAAGCTCCACTAAAGATATGCGGTAAGTTGTTATTGCATCCATCTACTTGTGTTTTCAGTTCGAGGCTCCAGATCTGGCAAAAATGTTCAGCTGACAGAAAATGAAATCAGGGGCCTTTGCTTGAAATCCAGAGAAATATTTCTCAGCCAACCAATTCTGTTGGAGCTAGAAGCTCCAATAAAGATCTGTGGTAAGTTGTAGCATGTTTTTAAAACTGGTCTGGAACAAACAGGGGAGGTGACATTGTATAATTTTGTGTCAAGGATATCAGAATTAAATCTGACATAGGTTTGACCTTTCAACACCAGTCAATACAGTTGTACTGCGTCAAAGATATAAATAATAAATTTGAAATGTCTCGGGTAAAAGGAAGAAAATCAAAAGAAAAGTAGTTCACCCTCCATGTTCCAATGAATCATTGGTGGCACCTGTCAGAGAATCTGGTGCAGCTGTGATAAACCAGGTGTATTGACATAGAAAATTGAAAGAAAGCAACCAGAGTTATTGAAACTATTTAGGGCAATGTTATATGTTGAAATTGTGATTGGAATTTGAATTTTCTCTGCATTCCTCTCGGCTTGACCATATCAAAATGAAATAATGTATCTTCGCATACTGTTTATTGTAGTCTATGCAATCCACAGTATCATTTGGAAATCTTTATTATTCTCCTGAGACAAATGCCCCAGCTAAGAGAACTTAAATGAATCAAAATTTAGATGCACCTTTGATCTGAGCTTTACAGAAACGCAGTAGATATGTCATTCTTGGCTGTGAGGTTAAGTTTGCAGTGCTTATCTAAGCATCAGGTTTCCATTTTATCTTCCTGTTAGAAAAACTGTAAGATCATTGCAAATAAATTTTAGCACTTTTCTAGGATGAAATAGTAAAAAGATAACCTGAAAGCATCCTTATTTTATGAAGATAGTTTTAAGTGTTACTTGCTGACATCAGACTGCTGGTAATTAATAAACATTACCATTGTTTTATGTCCTTCCAGGTGACATTCATGGCCAGTATTATGATCTCCTACGTTTGTTTGAATATGGTGGTTTCCCACCAGAGAGCAACTACTTATTCTTGGGAGACTATGTAGACAGAGGCAAACAGTCACTAGAGACGATATGTTTGCTCTTAGCTTATAAAATCAAGTATCCAGAGAATTTCTTTCTCTTACGAGGGAACCATGAGTGTGCAAGCATTAACAGAATATATGGTTTTTATGATGAATGTAAGTATGCACTAATCAGCATTAATAGTAACATCTACAAATTTCATTTAGGTGATGTTTTGATCTTTAATTTCATTAGAAAATTATTATGTACAGACACAGATGTGTCTGTACATATAGCCGTCACCTGCGTCTGTCGTCGCCGTTGCCGTTGCCGTGCACTTTTACCGTAAACACGATAAGTGGAAAACGGTTTTACATTTTGACTTGAAACTTACAGAACTGATGAATATTCATAATATTCAGGTCAAGTTCGAAAATCAGCATGATCGGGCCATTTTTAGGGAAGTTATGCTGTTTTTTTCACTTTTTTCAGCATATATGCAACACCGTAAACACGATAAGTGGAAAACCGTTTTACCTTTTGGTTTGAAACTTACAGAACTGATGAATATTCATAATATTCAGGTCAAGTTCTAAAATCAGCATGATCGGGCCATTTTTAGGGAAGTTATGCTGTTTTTTCACTTTTTTCAGCATATATGCAACACCGTAAACACGATAAGTGGAAAACCGTTTTACCTTTTGGTTTGAAACTTACAGAACTGATGAATTTGTATAATACACAGGTCAAGTTCGAAAATCAGCATGATCGGGTCATTTTTAGGGAAGTTATGCTGTTTTTTCACTTTTTTCAGCATATATGCAACACCGTAAACACGATAAGTGGAAAACCGTTTTACCTTTTGGTTTGAAACTTACAGAACTGATGAATTTGTATAATACACAGGTCAAGTTCGAAAATCAGCATGATCGGGTCATTTTTAGGGAAGTTTTGCTTTTTTTTCACTTTTTTCAGCATATATGTAACACCGTAAACACGATAAGTGGAAAACCGTTTTACCTTTTGGTTTGAAACTTACAGAACTGATGAATTTGTATAATACACAGGTCAAGTTCGAAAATCAGCATGATCGGGTCATTTTTAGGGAAGTTATGCTGTTTTTTTCACTTTTTTCAGCATATATGCAACACCGTAAACACGATAAGTGGAAAACCGTTTTACCTTTTGGTTTGAAACTTACAGAACTGATGAATTTGTATAATACACAGGTCGAGTTCGAAAATCAGCATGATCGGGTCATTTTTAGGGAAGTTTTGCTTTTTTTTCACTTTTTTCAGCATATATGCAACACTGTAAACATGATAAGTGGAAAACCGTTTTACCTTTTGGTTTGAAACTTACAGAACTGATGAATATTTATAATACGCAGGTCAAGTTCGAAAATCAGCATGATTGGGTCATTTTTAGGGAAGTTATGCTTTTTTTTCACATTTTTTCTCTGATTCAATTCTTAGGCATGTTAATAGTCTCATTATTGAACTAATAAGATATGTAAAAGTGGTTTTTTTTTTACATTTCCTGCATCTTTACAACATTGTTAGTTGATTATGTAAAAATGATGGTAAACTTGTTATCGTGTATTGTGTAATGAAGTGTCAAAAATGGAAATAAACACATATCATCGCAGTTTGTCAGATTCAATCATCCACTATGTTCAGAATCTCAGAATGGAGGAAATTGGACATTTAATACTGTTCTATTGATATTTTTCCCATCTCATCAATTTTCTTAGTTGGTCATATAAAAATGGCAGTAAACTGTTAATTTTGTTTTATGTTAAAAAAGTGTTAAAATGGAAATAAACCCATTTCAGAAAAGTGCTGTCTTGTTTACATTTTGGCATTTTCAAGATGTGACTTTGAAGTTCCATGGGCCTGAAGACCTTTGCTAGTCACATTTTCTGAATATCCATGATACTAATATTTTATTATTAAAATTGATGGTCATTATGCTGTTAAACATTATGCAATATTGCATCAAAATTTGAAGAAACCCCTATTTTGGGCACTGCTCCCATGATGACCATTTAAGGAAAATCATGTCACTTACTGTTCTCAAACTTACAGGAAAGAAACATGGGACTAAAATACAGCTTCAGTAGGCAATGCAGTCTGTTTGGTAATTTT
This sequence comes from Lingula anatina, assembly GCF_051362555.1. NCBI lineage: Eukaryota > Metazoa > Brachiopoda > Lingulata > Lingulida > Lingulidae > Lingula > Lingula anatina. The sequence continues at coordinate 64,888,965 of NC_141767.1, read as the reverse complement.
TTCTGGCAGTTTAAACAGTTTTTTGTGAAAATTTAATTTTTCACATATTGGCATTTTCAAGGTGTGACTTTGAAGTTCTATGATCCTGAAGACCTTTGCTTGTCACATTTTCTGAATGTCCATGTTACTAATATTCTATTATTAAAAATTGATGGTCATTATGCCGTTAAACATTATGTAATGTTACATTAAAATTTGAAGAAACCCCTATTTTGGGCACTGCTCCCATGATGAGCACTTAAGGAATATCATGTCACTTACTGTTCTCAAACTTACAGGAAAGAAACATGGGACTAAAATACAGCTTCAGTAGGAAATGTAGTCTGTTTGGTAAATTTTTCTGGCAGTTAAACAGTTTTTTGTGAAAATTTCATTTTTCACATATTGGCATTTTCAAGGTGTGACTTAGAACCTCCACGGGCTTGAAGACCCATGCTACTAGTAGTCACATTTTCTGAAAATCCATGATACGTGCATATTATTATTAAAAATTGATGGTCATTATGCTGTTAAGTATTATGTAATGTTGCATCAAAATAGAAGAAAACACAATTTTTGGTGCTGCTGCCATGATAACCATTATGGGAAAACCGTGTTACTTATGACTGTCAAACTTTCAAAAAAGAAACACAGGACTAAAATGCAGCCTGAGTTGGAAAAGCAGTCTAATTGGCTTTTTTTCTGGAAGTTATACATTTTAGTGAAAAATTCATTATTATCGTGTTGGCATATTCATTGTGGGACTCGGAGCTCCCATGGACATGAAGCCGAATAGTAATCAAATTTTCTAAATGCCCATGCTATTTATAGTTAATAATCAAAAATTGGTGATAATTATTATATAATTTATTATGTAATGTTACATCAAAATTGACAAAAATCTTTTTGCACTGCTACTGCAAACATTATGAAAAGAAAACTGTGTTACTTATTATTATTTTTAACTTACAAGTATGATTTTTAGGATTGGCATGCAGTTCAAATTAGAAAGCCAGCTCAATTGGGTTATCTTTTATCATTGAATTCATGCAATTTTGTGTGAAATTTTCATTTTTCTCATTCTGGCACTTTCAAAGTATAAACTTGAACTCTGATGGGCCTGAAGCCTTATGCTTTTACTTTCGTTGGTGTTACCTGTTGTGCATAATTAAAATTTGATGTTGACTGTGCAGTTAAACATAATGTATTGCATCAGAATTGGTAGTCTCCTATTTTGTGCATTATTGTTATGTGCTTTTCTTAAGATGTGACTTATGGGCCTGAAAGATCTTTGAGAGGGTCAGTCTGTAAATTTCCCTTGGGTATCACTTACCTAAGTTCAGAGTTATAAAGTCATTAATAGGCCATTAAATGAGATTACATAAAGCACACTTGTTGATATTTCCCTGTAAACTCCCAAAGGTTAAGCTCTCTGCTAGATTAATAATAAGTAAGCAGTGATAATTATGCAGGTAAATTTTGTTTAATATTGCAAATAAGTTTTTATATATATATATATATATATATATATATATATATATATATATATATATATATATATATATATATATATATATATATATCAAAAAAGATTAAAAGTTTGAATGGCAGCATCATTGGAATTATATTTACCTCTGCCAAGGAGGTTATGTTTTCACCCCTGTTTGTCTGTCATCAACATAACTCAAAAAGTTACGGACCGATTTTGATGAAATTTTCAGGAACTGTCAGAAGTGGGCAAGGAGGACAATGATTAGTTTTTGGTCGTGGTCCGGATCAATAATCAATCAATAATAATCAACAATTGCTGTCTTGGCAGAGGTCTGCGCTCTTGGAGTGCTTTTCTAGTTTTGTTATGTTTTCCTTTTTAATTTTTTCTCAAACACTGGCATTTGTGACTTTTAACTCTCATCTGCCTGAGGCTCTGCACATTTTCTATATTTCCACATAAGCAGTTGTATTGTTTTTTATGTCTTTAAACATTATGTAATATTATTTTATGCACTGTCATCATTTTTCAAATATTGAGACTTTCATCATGAGAATTTGAACTCTCATGGTCCTGAAACTGTAATCTTACTGAAGGGGTGGATTGAGACCATCTTCTGGGTCTTCCGGAAGACGGTCAGGTTATTAAGTTTATATTGACTGGTATCTATTTTTTTCTGTTGGAAGACCATAAAAATGGAGGATGGATCAACATAGATACTTTGGAATACTGTCAGAAAATATCTCTGGGTTCGCTCCTGTTATTGACCATGGTACCTGTTGTGCATGATTAAAATTCAGTGTTGACTGACAGTGCTATTATAAGCATTATTTATTATTGCATCAAAATTGACAAAATGACCTATTTTGCATCTTTATTTTCTGTTTTTTGTCTGTACATTTGACAGCTTTGCTGCCTTGTAATAAGTATTATTATTATTATTACCTCCGCCAAGGAGGTTATGTTTCCACCCCTGTCTGTCTGTCTGTCTGTTTGTCATCAACATACCTCAAAAAGTTATGGACTGATTTTGATGAAATTTTCAGGGTAGGTGGGAAATGGGTTAACTTAGAAGTGATTAGGTTTTGGTGGTGATCCGGATCAATAATTATCAAAAACCGCTGCCTTGGCAGAGGTCTGCGCTCTCGGAGTGCTTTTCTAGTTACAGTATCATTTTTGAGCTATCTTTTCAGTTTTGCTTATTTTTCATGGCAAGGCAGCTTTTGTAACTGAGGTTTAATGTCTCCTTATTACTTATTCAGGTAAAAGGCGGTACAATATTAAGTTGTGGAAGACATTTACAGACTGCTTCAATTGTCTGCCCATTGCTGCAATCATTGATGAGAAAATATTCTGCTGCCATGGTGGTAAGGCTTTTTGTATACACTTGTTTTGGATTGAAAAGAACTGATATATTAAATTTTTTTAGAAAGATGAGTTGTGGCCTGTTTAAGGGTGTCATGTAACCTGTACCAAGAAATAATATTATATGTTATACTTGGCTGGCAGAGTCTATTTAAAGTAAGAGTCTATTAAAAAAAATTTGACAGAAATTAATGAAGCAGTCAGAAAAGGACCACTTGTGTTAACTGTAAAGTGGATTTTCACGTCAGGTTTAAGTCCAGATCTGCAATCCATGGAACAGATCCGCCGTATCATGCGGCCCACAGATGTGCCAGACCAGGGGTTGCTGTGTGATCTGCTCTGGTCAGACCCAGACAAGGAGACAATGGGCTGGGGAGAGAACGACAGAGGAGTTTCCTTCACATTTGGAGCAGAAGTGGTTGCCAAATTTCTTCACAAACATGATTTGGATTTGATATGTAGGGCGCATCAGGTAATTCATTAGCCATTGGAATTTGTAATTTTGTGCCTTAAGATTGGATTAAAGATAAAATTGTTTGACATTTTATATTGTTTTAAATTTCACACTGATAAACCAAGTTTATGTAATGAGAAATAGCATTTGACATAAAAGGGCAAACTTTTTATTTTAGGTTGTGGAAGATGGATATGAATTCTTTGCAAAGAGGCAGCTAGTCACATTATTTTCTGCCCCAAACTATTGCGGGGAATTCGATAACGCTGGTGCTATGATGAGTGTGGATGAGACACTTATGTGTTCGTTTCAGGTGAGAAAATATTTATAAACAAGCTTATCTGTAAATGGAATATTTTTTGCATGAAACTGCAGAAAAAAAGCTTTTTCCTTTACATGCTTTCAGACTTGGCTTTGTATTGCACATATTTTCATTTCCCCCCAAAATATAAGGTAAAATGATACATCAACTTTGAACATTATACTGCAGCTTGTTGTCAAAGTATTTCATTTTGTGCTGTAAATGCATGTGTATTATAAGCCTTTGGGATTCTAATCATGTTTAGTGTGATTGATTGCAATCATATATTGTATCATATTGTATGTGTCTAATTGCAAAAAAAAAACGTAACAAATTGTACGTTTTGTGTGCATTTTACCCAGTTGTTTCATATTTGTTTGCAATTTCAGTTCTCATTTCTGTCTTTTGTTCGTCTCTTGTTATGTATTTTCACCGGTTACAGCTGCTGCTGCTGCTGAAGAGAGCTTCTGCTTATTGTAAATTGCATGAGATGCCCCTCTGTCTTTGCTTTCCATGCTGCCGTCTTGGCTCTGGGCACATTTTGGTCCTGGTCCACCTGGTGCTGCTCCCTCACTGCTACTGCTCCCTCTCTTTCTGTTGCTGGGATCATTGATTGCTAAACCTGTACAATGATGAGTCGTCATTCACAGGGGATGCTTTTCCTTTCCTTACAGATATTGAAACCTGCTGACAAAAAGAAGTTTCCGTATGGTGGATTACAACAAGGTAGGCCTGTCACGCCTCCTCGTGGCAATGGCAAGAATAAAGGAAAAATGTAATCTCCCTACCTTCACATAACTTTTACAGATTCTAAAGCCTGCTGATAAGAAGAAATTTACCTATGGAGGACTTAATGCTGGGCGTCCTGTCACCCCTCCTAGGAACCAAGGAAAGAAGAAATGATAGGTTGTTTTGGCAGTGATTGCAGTTGCAGTGACAATTTTCTAGACAGATATATTTATCCAATTCATCCATCATAACACAGTCATTAGCAGACGAAGAGAACAGTGTTGTCTATTTCTCCTGTGCTATAGAGGACGTCATGCCACAATTACAAGAAGATATAAAAACTTGATGATATATTAAACAATTAAAACACTTAAGGCTTAACAAAAAAAGAAAAAACACAAGAAACATGTTGTTGTACAAAGTAGCATATTACTGTATTCTATGTAAATTAAAAATACAAACTGTCCATCTAAAATTAGTCACAAGGGGTACAGGATGTGGTTCATAATAATAGCCTGCCTCCATGGAAACAGTCCAGTCTGAGGTGGCTCAAAGCCAATCGAAACATCAAATGTTGCAGTGACAATACAAAAAGATCGGCTAGATTATTATTCATCTGTTGCCATTGACACGAGCATTGCAAAGTATGTGTAGTATAGTGGGTATGTTTCATTAGTGATGTAAATTTCAGTAATGCTCTGTGGCATTTGCAACAGACCAGTGATTTTATTGCAATTCAGAATCTGCCATTGATTGTTCAAAGATACTTGGCATATTCCACATCTTTGTAGCCAAATCCAAACCACATTGCCTATGTATATATATATATATAAATAAATATAACAAACCAAATATGAATGCTAAAGAGAAATGGGGTTGTGCTAAGACGTTAAGTTGATGTCTGCTCAGTACAATACTCTCCTTTGAGTAACCAGTACCAAATGTTTTTAGTGCTGGCAAGACTTCATCTTTGTGTTGGAGGAATATTTATCACATTCTAATACTTAAAAGAATTATGACAAGAACTAGACCAGTGTTAATCACCCAGGGAACTTTCTGTAAATGTGCTGTAAAGGTTCTTAAAATGCTTATTATCTAAACTTGGTGCACTCATATGGGCACACCATGTTGAGAATTTTAATTTTGTGCACAGCTGTGGAAATGGTCTAATTGAAAGCATTAAACAAGGGAGTCACATGGAGAGATTTGTTTTAAAATGGGTATCAAAAAAGTAACATTTATCCACATAAGATACTCGGGATCTTTGCGAGTTTCTCTGTTGATTCTCATACATTGTGCAGCAAGGTTCTGCTGAAAATTCATAGCCTGTGCATTTCATAAAAGCAAGTCCAAATATTTTTATGTCTTCTACTTGGTTGATTTATACAAACTGTTCATGAGGTCATTCTGTTAAATGTAGGTGAACTCTCAAGAAACCTTATCTTTGTGAAGTCATTCTGCACATAGTTAATATGGTGACACTTGGTGTCTCTGATACTCAAGTGGCAATCTCTTTATAATGATAATAATAATAATAATATGCAGTGCTACTTTTGATAGATCGGTTTCTTCAGATGGTCTCATCTTAGTCCAGGTTTCATGTGTACCCTCAGGTGATAAGTTTTATAAATCTGTGAAGTAGGAAGCACTGAATTTCATCAGTTTCATTAATTTGTATTTATGACAATAAGTTGACTCTGAAGTGTAAAACAATAATTGAATAAAGAGTATGAATTTTTTATGGGATTTTTATCGCTTATTCAATGGAATTATTTTTTAAGCACTGATGTACATTACAAGTCTTGCCCAAAATTTTTCTTTGTAGTCTGTGTGCATTATGTTTCTTGTCTGTGTTTACTTTTTGATATGTGACTGGTAACATTTCATAAAACATTTGTTACTACATTGCAAAATCTGATTTTCTAAAGGCTGGTAAGTTCAAGTTTTAAAAAAATATAGATTTACTAAATTCTATTTTAAAGAGCTACTTTATAAAAAGCTTATAAATGTTACGAGCGCGAGTACACACATATGGAACTGAAAAAATCTGTAACAAACTAAAGGCAATTGAATTGACGAGTTTACAAACAGGATATCAGGGGGAGCTTACAGTTGGTCCAGGCGGAGAAAAAGAAAAAAAATTGAATGCAACATTATATCTGAGTTGGATTTTTTTTTTTTTTTTTTTTTTTTTTTTTTTTTTTTTTTTTTTTTTTTTGGTCAAGTTGTCATTTCAAGGAAAGAATTTTGAATGTTAAGGAGGGCAAGGCAATTTCATTTATAAGTGCACATACCAAAAATAAAGATGAGTACTATTTTATACTAACTTTGCACATTGATGATGTACATGAAAAGAACAATGTCCAAAAAGGGTATTCCCCCCTTCTGCAAATACTGTTTATATTCAGGTTTAAAACTACAAGATATGATTTTTACAGGTTTTCTAGGTGATAAAATCAAGTACTTTTCAAGGACAAAAATGATAGAATACAAGCCCTTTAAAGGATATAGCAATTCCAAGTACTTGTTAAGGCCTCAAACTGAATTCAAGGTGCAGGACTAAACTCACAAAATAATAAAATGTCACTGATGTGGCCTTGTAATTGGAGTAATCTTTTTTTATTAATCATTAGTTAATTAAAGAAAAAAACATTTCAGACCACTTTTTGGTATATAGATGATCTTAACCCTATCAAAATGTTCCCATAACAAAATATTGAACAATTGGGCTGATAGAAACATTTGGATTATGCACAAAAGCAGAGTTACACTGTAACTGTCACAATAATTAAGTAGCCAGGTGTTTCAATATTCCTGGGGCATGAAATACTGTCCTCAAACTGGATAATTGCTCTTTGCGTGCTGCCACCTATTGAGCAAGCCGTGCATCGAACCGCTTTCTGTTAGTCTTCAGTACCCACAGACGACTGACTTTGCCTTTGTGTTAATTTATTTTACCTTCCTAACATTGATTCATCTGAGCAGACGTTTTGTTCAAGTATATATGCAATGCTGTCACGCTCGATCCGTGCGGAAACCCGCAGTCGGGCTAAGGAAGATATTAAGAGGGTGATAAATGCTATAGATCACGTGAGATCATGGTAAGATTTAGTGTATGCTCATTTTACTTTTTCACTCTGTCAGTGTCACTGGGTCGCTTGTTTCCGAAAGTTTGCCTAAACTTCATTCGTGCCAAAACGATGTGTTTTTTTACTAAGACAAAACAGCTATCGGTCCAAGGGTTCCATCCGTCTTTCTCATTTCCACAATATTCAGATTTACCAACAAGCTAATTTAATATACAGTCCATTTGTTTATTCATCTTTTATATGCATTTTCCTAGGGAGAAGAAATGGGTGACAATTGGAGACACAACCATGAAGATCTTCAAATGGGTACCAGGTAAGATGAAATCTGACATAATAATAATAATGATGATTAACTATGGTAATATAAATGTTACTTATTTGAGCATAAGTTATGACTTACGTGATACATTCTGAGGCTCTCTACACCCTCACCACTACTGTCCGTACTAGATGTACTCTAATAAATAAATAAATAAATAAATAATAAAAAAGTAGTGTAATATTTACTTATGATTTAGTGATAGTAAAAACCTATTTTGAAACAAAAAGTCATAATGCAATATGAATTATGACAGTGCAAATGTGCATGAAAGAGGGTGTAATTATTATTTAGGCATGGGCCCAGGATATTGAATTTTGTAACAATTATAAATTTATTTAAAATATTCTTTCTTTAATTTAAACATTAAGGATTGTAGTAATATTTACACAGTCATGTTAATGATCGTTATTCATATGGTTTAAGTTATTCTTATTTTGTTTTTAGTTTTGTCTTCTGGAGAAAATGGTCAGGTATGTAGGATCACTTAAATTTCTGGCTAGAACAAAACTCAGTCTTTCAAGAACGTAATATTAATTTTTAATTTTTATCTACTTAGGTATCATGTTGTCAGATGTTGGAAGTCTCTAATGAAATTTGACTTAGAGATTTGAATAGTGATCTATCCTAAACACGAAGTGGATACATTGTGAAGATCTTTTGAAGACAGTGTGTTTGCACTGACAAGGGTTTTCTCTTTATTTTGTACCAGCCTGGTGCTAAAAGAAGAAAGCTGTCTGCTAAAGAGAAGGACAAGACAAAATTATCTGTTCCAGAAACTGACCTTGGCTTGAGTCAAGACAGTACAAGTCAAGGTGTGTGGAAGGTTCAGAGTTGACAGCATGGCAAATTTCCTGACTCACTACTATAATGTTATAAAGCAGTTATTTTGAATTACTTGTGAATTATACAACAACCAAGGTGATGCCTGGTTTTGCTAGTGCATTTGTCTGCAATAACCACTAATTGATCCCTACACATACAGTTTTCACAGTAATCATATTGATATTGTGATATATAAAAGTAGTAATTGTAAAAAGATTGTGTTGAATGTGTTTCCTGTATTTTGGACTAGTAATGTAGATACTGTACATGGTTTTCCAGCAGTTTTTCTGCAAGTTTGTTTTGTCAGTCACTTTCTACAATATACAGAAATAATTATACTGCACAGGTATTAAAAGCTTTGTACCTATGGAACAGGTGTGCACTGAAGTTACATAAATGTAGCTGACATGTTGTTTCTCTTTGTTTTTGATAGCTGTGTATACAGAGGAGAACAGCCGACAGTCTCAGGATTCCAACCACAGTGAAGGGCCCAGCCTGAACAATGAGGACTCTAATCTCTCTTATCCCAACTCTGCAATGCTAGAAGAGTCGAACCAAGACAGCATGGATGGAGACTCCTTGCAGCTTGGTAGGTGTCAGTTTATTTGTGTTACTAAGATAATGTTTAAATTGGAACTTTATATGTGCTTTTTGTTTTTAAATGGACATTGCATAAGTGTTGTTGCAGTCAAATTGTATATTTGTAACAGAATTCCTCCTGAAGACTTTGGATTGTTTTTGCCAGAATAAAATAAACACTGTTAGAGTATTCTGTTGAATGAAACACTCAACTACATGTATAACATTAACAAAATTCAAAAATATCAACAAAAAGAAAATAAAAACAAGAAAGAAAAGTAGATTAAAAGCATGCTCAAATTATCATGAACATATTCATAAAAACTTGGGGTTTATACTTCAGGTGCTAGTCTAGATGACTCCCAAAGCAAGCCTTCCTTTACTAACTTCACAGAAGATGCCCAAAGCTCATGTAAGTGTTGAAGACCAGAAGCTGTAATGTGTGGCTTGTAGTGAAGGATGCAATATTCTGATCATGATCTGATCATGACATTCTTTACATTACAGAAATGCAAATAGAACAAACATTTCCCGTGCTGTTGTTCAATTCATGCAGTGAGTTTGACATTGGTTCATTTCAGTTACATAAATGTCCTTTGATGTGATATGAATTTAAGTCCTCCTTTAGAAGAAATGGAGAGGTACTAGAAATGTGACTTCTGTATTTTAGATCCAGATCCACCTGTCCTTGAGAGAGAAACCAATGAAGAAAGTGCAGTGAAAAAATTCCATCCAGAGGGATCAACCTTTGATGACTCCAGCACAAATGCCAACAGTTGATCAACACAGTTCTCTAGTTAAATAGACATTGTAGATTGATTTTGTGGCAGATAGCATTCCCACAGGAGGTTTTTCATCTCATTTGGGTGCAACTTTGGGTAGGAGGCCATCATTTTGATTCTGTAAAGCAGATGTTCAGTGAGTTGAGGACTGCAAACGCACATTCTGCTGAATAATTAAAAAATTATACTCCGTGGTAGTGCACCTGTGCTTTGGAATTAAATGGATTCAAATGTAAAATGGCAGGATGAGATTCAAATCATGATAATGTCGTGGTCAGACATATATAAATGTTTACTAGCGTTTTATTGGTCATTTTTATGTTGTCTAGGCAGTAGGGCTCTTTGCACATCAAGGAGTACATTTAACTAAACTGGTCCATTTTGGGAGTTCCTAACATGTAATTACTCAACTGTACAGGGTTTTTTACGATCTTTCGCAACTTTGCTTCCTGTTTAGTTGAAAGAATTCAAGTTTTGTGCCAAATCAAATTTACTTAACAAAAATGCCATTTTTTCCTACTCATTTCTTGCTTGCTGCTGATTAAAGGTATCCTATCAGGGATATTTTCACCAAACAGTATATTCTTTGAGAAAATAATTTTCTTCTACTCATGAGTAATTCCTTGGTCTCTACCTGCACATGGATGATGTTTTATGCTATTTTAATGAGACCATGTCTTCTTGTAAGTTTCAGAAAAAGATATCCATGTCAGGTAATTATTGAAGTGTTTTTATCGTTTGTGAGGTCTGAATTGGGAAATCTGTCCAAAGAAAATGTGACTCCAGGGCATTGTCATATTGGTTAGGTATAACTTCCAAGTTCATTGTACAACTGCAGCTAGTGCGGGACCTCAGTTTTGGTGACTCTCTTAAGTAATAGCCAGACTAAGTTTTCTCTGAGTGGACTAGCCAAGTTAAAGGTACCACTGGATGTGAGCAGGGATTTAGTCAACCTGTTGCAATTTTGCTAATGAAATGTTGTATTTTTCGTCATTATGTGTGAAAATGTAGAAAGTAGAATTATTATTTACTGGGAAAGCTTATCTTGTGTGAATGATGATACTTTTGTATCAGTCTTATGGTCCAGGATAAGTGCAGCACAGTTTCCTTAAATTACGTTTAGCAAGTCCTTGACACTTCCAAAATTGACTTTTATTTTACAATCAAATCTCAATCACCTCTGAGAACCAGGATTGAAAATGTGTTACTAAAGGCAGTGGTGTAGTTGATACATATGTGTCTGTTTAAAGACAATTCTATAAAAAGATATTTCAGGAAGGATCTTGTAAGTGCAATCAGTTTTCACCTTTCTTACTTTAGAGTGGATGATAGTTGAGAAAGTAGAAATTCATTCTAAATTGTATGTTGTTCTCTTCACCAATTTTTTTCCGTGTAAAACTGGATTTATGTAATGAGAGTAGTAAAATTATGCCAGAAATTTGTCTTACATTAACAAAATAATTCATCTTGATAGATATTTTTTTCTAACAGCAACATGCTGCATTTACAGGGGAAAGTATAATTGTCAGTAACAGAAAGGAAATAAAGGTAAATAATAATAACACATTTCATGTTTCAAGTTTAATTCTTACAGCAATCATGACAACACGGCAAGTTCCACTTGTACAAATTCTGCAGCAGGTTTTGTATAATACTTTCCATTAGATTTAACTCTATTGACAGTATCAAATTTTAAAATACCAAATAGCACCCATGCAAACATTACTCGCGAGTCATAGTCTAGTAGCCCATGTGAGAATCCTGTTGTGCACATTAAAAAATTGAATCCAAAATGTGAACTTTTTGCATTGCACAAAGTAGATTTATCCTCAAAATCTCTCCTGAATTGTGCCTAAATAAGATTCCATTTTCATGCATGTGTCATCCTTTTGACTTATCCTTTTATATGAGCTATGGAACAAATTGTAATGACTCTACACCAACTTCTTAATAAGTACATTGTGCAAAATAATACCTCAGTGTAAGCTGCATTATTGATGTCAACTGAATGATGCATACATAGTGTATCTGATAAGCACTGGCAAGTTTGAAAAAAATAAAAATACCTGTCTCTCTTTATGTACGTATGTATGTACCAACAGAAATTTGAAACAAAAAGACAAAACTTGCAACTTAACACAGACTGATGGTACTGACCTAATTATTGAGCAATGCAACTAAAAAAGAAAAAGAAAAAACAGCACCACTGAAACCTTCAACACAAGCAAACAAAACCATCATGCAATAAGCAAGCAAACACTTAAACCTAATTACATGTTAAGAATAAATGTGGCATTTGTTATGCTAATACTACAATAATATAAAAAATAATAATAATAAAAGCACACAATGGGTGGATTATTTGTATGCAAAAGTCATAATAGAATTAACATAAGCATTATACAATTATTCGGGTAATATTAAATGTTAGTACAAAAGTTATGATGATGCAGAAAAAAGCACATATCGATTATAATAAGGTCAAAGTGGTTAATTTATAAATACAACTGGTTCTGGGACTTTACTGTACATGGTATAACATTTGGCACTCTTGGAAGACATTACCTACCACTCTAATACATGCCACTTGAACTCTTACATACTTCACACATATATTGTACAACCATCTTTTTTCTTCTTTAACAGACATGATTACATTTTGTTAAAATAAACAGTTTATGTATCAACCTTATATCTTAACAGAAAAACTGATAAACTACAATGTAAAATGTTTAGTATAAAATATATCATTGTACACAAACTACGTACAATTTTAGGATTATATAGCATCTAACATATACAGATATGTCTAAATTATACTTGAGCAGGCAAGACAAAAATAACTTAATCCTACTTTGGTAAGCCATGCTATCAAAAAGCATAGCTTAAATGTTAAAATGACCATGTATACACTAATTTTGTTGTCAGTGCTACATTCAATACATTTTCATCTTCATTTCAATTCTGTTAGAAGGCTTCAACAAGATTGACAGATATTTCAAAAATCTATATTTGCCAACCTTTTATGTTAATTTTTCATTTTTTTCTTTATCATTTTTTCATTTTTTTTTTTATTGTGGTAATTAACCAGTCAACACTTGTGGATTGTTTTGCAGTCAAGTACGTACATCTGCATGTGATATCCCCTGCACAAGACCTGCAACCGTAACTTAAATAGAATGTCTAACCAAATTGTGCAACATGTTGGTCATCAAAAATGGTCCCCGTCTTCAATAAATCAGTGTTTCTCTTGAGCCCAACTCAATTCTTGGCCTGAGATGATACTTCCGTCTCTCCATTCTCTTGTACTTCTCTTCTTCCAAGACTCTGGGAAGGAGAACTGAAATGGTGAGATGCCAACACTTCACATAGCAAGCAGAAGCAGGTATAAGCAAGCATGGGTGTGTGGGATGGGGTCTACAAAATTACACAGTAGGTGGAAAGTAACCAGCTTCTTGTATAAATTACTAAAATAATAAATAGGAATCATTTTGTTCATAATAATAATAATAACAATAACAAGAGGAGAATAAGCCTACAAGAGCACTAGGCAGCCTGCACCAATTTTTTCACTGTAACCATGTAAGTTTAAGAACATTCTGCAGAATGATCCCAAACTGTGGACAGACTAATGCTACAGCTTGCAACGTGTACAATAGTATTTATAGGTATTACTGTAGCTTTTCAAGCCCTCCTATAAAATGTTATGCAAAAACCAGAGTTTATAAGTTTTACTAAATTTTATAATTAAGTTTTTAGTGTTATCTTGAAAATGTGACACCTGTACACTGAGCGAGCTTCAGCTACAATGAGCACACCAGCTCCTTCATTTCGATCCTCCATATGTGCACATTTATCCATCCCTGGCTGACAGCAGCAAGTTTGAAGTTTACTGTTCAAGGCACAAATGCACCCCAGTTATCTAGATTTAAAGTTTTAGTATGTGATGTAGTTCACATACCCTACCCACATTAGTGACTGGTGTGGTAAACTTCAATCAAATGCCACCAAAGATCAGACATGACATATATGGACATTTGAAAATGAAAAAGCTGGCCCATGTCTGATCTGAAACTTAGACCTCATGTCTGGAATATTGACTTGTAGTGAAGATGTGATGCAAGTTACATAATATTGTTTTAATCTTTGATAGCTTATAACTCTATTTCTAAATGTTTGTAAGTTGGGGTAAATCCTAATAATAAATATGCATCTTGTGATAAAGTGGGCAATAGCTTCATACCTGTTTTCTTTCTGAATAACACTGGAAAAACTGTTGGAATTGTGCTTCAGAGATCTTATTCCACTTGCCACACTGTCAAGATCTCTTTGAAAAGAGTTTGGGCTGCTAAAATTGAACCTGAAAAGTTGGTGCAAAATAACACTTTAAAATATATATTACAGTCAATTCTGATCTTTACACACACACACACACACACACACACACACACACACACACACACACACACACACATAAATAAACAAGAAACATGTGTGAATCCCAACTCTGAGTTTCACGGACATACCCATAGGGCATGACCGATCATCAGGAGGTGTTTATTTAAAATGATGTTTCAACCATTTTTTCCACAGCGTTATATATATCATTACTATTCATTAGTATTTAGATGAATTCATGAAAATGTATTTTGCATAACTTTCTATATTATCTGGTACCTTTTCGGTTGGTGTTGATTCAGTCTGAGGGGTGACCTGCCAGGAGTCTCAATGCCAAATGGACTGTACAGTTTGAGGTCAGGGGTTCTGGCAGCAAGACGAGCACTTTTCCGCAAACTACCTGGGGTTTTGTTGGGCGTGTCCAGGTTCTCAAGCCTTCTTCTGTTAATTTTCCTTCTCAGTCTCTGAAGATAAAATCAAAATGAGTCAAATCAAACGTACTGGACAACTCCAAAACATCCAACACTGGAAACAATGACAAGTGCCTGATGACTTCTGAACTCATCCTGGTACTGTACATTTATCAATGACAGGTATAATACTGTCATGAAAACATTTTAATCTTTACAATATGTCTCTGCCAATGTAATATCATCCCTATGTGGCACCCGCAGCGCAGCGTGGAATGCATGGAATGCAAAACCGTTCACATATGGCGTACTATTAGTAACTATAAACTGCAGTAGAACTAGGACTGAAACAAATGATCAACTCGTACCAGATACAGTGTACACGTACAAAACAACACAATTATCGTAGTTAACTCATTACCACAACAAGTGATGTATTACCTGTCGCAGTCTTGTCATGGCCTTGCCAACAGTTTCAAAAGTTATCTTCTTTTCTTTTTGTTTCTCGCCACTAGCGTCATCATCGGACATGTGTTCGCAAATGGGTGGGGACGACGTCATTTGTAGCTGGTATTTTTTACCTCTGAGGGAAAGGCGTCGCTTTACAGGAAACCAGTCACCCTTTTCACTTATAGCTTCTTCGTTACACACACATAAGCATTCATTTTCCTTCTCCTTCATCGAATTATAGCCTCTTCTTCTGAACGACAGTCCGATCACGCTCCTGCTCCTTCTGCTGAATGTAGCCATTTTGAATTTAAACAAACCGCTTCGAAGTCATGTGATCAATCATGTGACTGATATATCATTCCGTCTTTAATTTTTTCAAATACGGTTTGACATCAGCACAAATATCGATTACACGGAAATATAATATATTTATTCCGACTACTTCTAATAACATGATACGAAAAATAAGTCTACGGCCAAAAATGATCGATTGACAGTGTCGTAATTTTCAACACTTCCTGTGTTGACGTAAATTCCAAAATGGCAGATGGGAATCGGTGGGAAGGTAAAAGACACGTTGGAGGTTCACAATTTTTGTCACATTTACATCTTAGTGAATAATGTTACATTAGATAAGACCTATGACAGAATTTGAAATTTTAAATGCTTTTTTTATAAAACACGCAATTAAAGCCTAAGAGAGTGTATGTAATAATAGTAGATGACAGCCACACACTGTAGCACCAAGTTCATTGAAGAGTCTCATCATTGACACGGCTGTTTTTACATGCATTTTTTCTATTAAAAAAGGTCAACGAGCCTATTATGCGGAATTCTTGTTACAGAATTACATGTCTTGAAAACGATGCTATCTTTATAATTTGAAGGCAATAACTGTATAAAAATAATCTGCGCACTTATGAGTACGTATGAGTGATAAAAAATAAACAGCTGCCATATATATTCACCTGTAATTCATTATAACATTGATTTTTTTCAGATCTTAGGAAGCAAGCCAGACAATTAGAAAATGAAATTGATTTGAAACTGGTGTCATTCAGTAAACTTGGAACAAACTACAGTGGAAGTAGAGAATACCATGGAAACAGGTGATATTTTATTGACAGGGATGGATAAACACAGCTTGCATGTCCACTAAGAGTGTCGTCACATTTGGTTGTCACACTGTTTGCAAGGTTGATGAATCTGAAAACCTCAAAAAGCAATCTCTATTAAGCTGTCTTAGGCTTCGTTCACATGCAATGTCTATTTTCTAAATTCTATTTTCTATTCGCGGTATGTCTTATGATCACGGTCTGTGCACTGAATATCCCGCCGCGTAATTACTGGCAGCGCGAGCCAGTTACTATAAGTTACTATAAGTAACTGGCTCGCGCTACCAGTAATTACGCGGCGGGATATTCAGTGCACAGACCGTGATCATAAGATAGCGCGAATAGAAAATAGAATTTAGAAAATAGACATTGCATGTGAACGAAGCCTTAAAGCAGAATCCCAATTAAAATCAGTAATCTGTTTTCAAAGAGATATTTTGAAATGATCTCACATATAACATATTCTAAAATTGAGTAGCATGGTTTATCAAGCAGAACTCTCTGCCAGTCTCTGATGTAATATGAGGAAAATACAGAATATAACACTGTTGGAAAATCCTTTTTTTTTTACAGCTACTGATTCTCTGTAATGCAGTCAATGTCATTGTTATGTGTGGAGATTTTGTTCCTCTTCCCATTCTAGACATTAAAAATGTAAACAAGCACATAGCTGATAACAACATAGCTATCACTAAGGATGGGTAAACAGCTCAAGGCCATGGGTAATGGCTAAAATCTCTTAGCTATAACTTCAGAAATGATCTAAATACTTACATGTGGCAGTAAGCTTTATGAGGTTTAAGATTCATTTACTTATCAAAGTGAAGGCACCAGAGACAGTTGTGAAATTGGAAAACACTACGATATGCATGGGGCATGATTAGGAACATTGATTAACTGTGGTGAGTGGGTAAACCTGTACTTGTACAGTTGCAGTGCATGGTGCAGAGTTAACAGTGTGCTTAGCATCAGAAATATGTGACTTTGAACTTTTAAGCACCATTCTGTGAACATTCCCTGATAAGTACAGTACAAGTTACATCATTGAAGGTCACCCTCACGTTTTTTTATAATAATCGAGGAAACTAATGCATGTGGGAAGTACTAATCCTGCATGTGCCTGGTCTTTTCTAAACATATGGGGCAGCATGTGTTGCTGATTTCTTAACATGCCCCAAAATCTAACAAGTTCCAAGAAATATTGTATGCATGTGTTTGACCTAGTTATAAGTGGTTCCTGATTGAAACATGGCTGTGACGTGGTCATCTGGTTTTTAGTGACATCTCTTTAAACATGATCCTAAATAGATGGTGAAAGTGTTTTGAATGTGTGGATACCTGTTTTTCATTTTAAACTGCTTGGAAAATCTCTAGAAACATTGATTTTATTTAGAAGGGGTTTATGGGTGACATATGGGCATTTTACATGGATTTAATGTGTAAGTTTATATTTTTTGGTGGTATTTGATTTTATGGCAAATAATTATTGTAAGTTGTATTCATTTTTTGTCAAGGGTGTCGTTGGTGTAAATGTTGTGATATGCAAGGTTTAATTTTCAGCAAGGTGCACTGTGCTGGTAACTCAATACCCTCTCTTATCTCATCTTTCTTTCCTACCTTATTTAAATATCTTGTCTGCAAATTACTGTCATGAATAATAAATAGATAAATGCCATGGAAAATGAAATTGACATGTTGAATAATAATAATAGAGTAGATTTTCTAATGTGAGACTAATACTGATATATGATGCAAATTTACTATATTATTAAAATTAGGTGGTATGTTTTCTTCTTACTGTTAACCCCTTGCTGTACTGGATATTAAGCATTACTAGTTTAATGGCCCCTTTGCATGGAATTCTGAATGTTGCACCTCTAAGGATGAGGTATAAAATTTTAATTTATAATATATAACTTTCTTAAGTTGGTGAATTTAGGCATTGATGTTTAAAAAATTGTGCAGCAGATGATTTATATATAAAATTTTATGTGTAAAGTATGTCATGGCATTTAAATAAGATGAGCTTTATACATTCCAAAAAAGGGGAATTTTTTTGTGAACTATGTGGTAATGGTTGAGACCAGAAATGCTTCTCTGATTTTTTTCTTTTATCTGCTTGCACTTAATTGTTATTATTTGGATGCTAGTAAATTGACACTTTTCTTTTGTTTATTCTGCCTTCTTGCTTCAGTATTGAGGATGCCAGTGATCATGAGAAAAGGTATTCCCACTCTTAAGTTTTTGGTAATGGTCTGTCTTTAAAGCTTGAGTGCTAAGGTCAAACTTTTTTGGGGGTGATGGTACCTTCTGGTATGTGGGTAGCTGAAATGGCTATGGTTAACTTTGGCCTATTTGATATTAGAGACATTTGTTTTTAGAGTTGATACCATTGTACATTTAATGTCAGAAAATTGGTGCCACTTCTGGTGTTGACACCCTAACAAAACCGTGTGTAATCTTTGTGGCTTGGGTGGTTTTGCGATTGAAAAGTGTGTCTGCATATGATTATCCTTATAACAACAGAATTTTGCATCCATTTGCTATATCTCTATGAAGTCCTTAGGTATGAATGGGAAGATGATACTTGAGACCTTAAAACTATTTTATTATCATACTGTACAGCAATAATTATTTTGTAGATGATCAGTCAAGATGACTCTTTCTGAGAAGAGAAAAAGAATGCACCTGGCTAAAATAAAACATTTATGTACTCATAACTTAATTTTAGAGGTTACTTTAAACAGAATAATATTTGTACCACCAGTGTAGGCGCTGGCGGTACACATGGTTTTAGTCCCGACCCGTATGTTCCGCCGGCTCCTGCGGCTCCGCCGGCTCCTGCGGCTCCTGCGGCTCCGCCGCCAAGTCACCGTTACCGCTTCTCCTCCTAGACGGTAAGGGTCTCCATACCCATCTCTTGGATTTAGGTCACCTATAATCTCAACTCGTTCCACGTAAAATTTGGGCTTTGTCGGTATTGGGGTCTAGGTGTGGCGCTCATTGCAATGCACCCTTGTCCAAAAATGGCAAAATTAAATGCTAATTATCTCCCCTACGGAAGGAATTATGGGAAAATTTTCTACAGACAGCTTTCCAAAAGTCATATGTGTAGATTTCAAATATGCCCTTGGATTTGACCTTTGACCTTTATTTCAAGGTCAAACGGGCCAAAATTTTCAAAAAAACAAAATTTTTGCCGAAAAAAAAAATTTTTTGCGCTCTTATTCAGACACCACACAGACTTAACTAATAATATTAATGGAAAGTGTTACCCTTCGGGTCATCTTTCATCTCCGTGAATTTAGGGTCAATCGGTGCATTTTCACGGGAGTAGCGGCCATAAGATATCAAAACTGAAAACTGTCTCTAATTCGGGAACCGTTAATGCTAGACACCCATTCTTTTTTGCATTATGTAGAGCATGTAAAGCCCAACACTGGAGGTGGTCTCCATTTTTTTGTATTCCATACGGTTTTCGAGTTACGCTTTATCAAAAAGTACATATTGGTGGTGAAAGCAAAATGTGCAGGCTTGGCAAAGCAGACAACTTGTGGTCAAAAATGACATTATTTCATCAAATTTGAACATCTGGAACTTCAGAGCACCTCCCATTTCAAGAATTTTGACCATATGACCTTTTCTTTATTTTAATTAATTTTTTTCTGTAGGAAATTTATGGCACACTATGGTAACTCCAATATTATACCATTTAGTCCCTTATATCTCCAAAACTGGCAGAGATAGGTCCATAGTTTCTATTGAACTTGAATAGGAAGTCATATACTGGCAATCTAAACGTGACCTTAAAATTGACCTTTGACCTACTTTTCACCATGAACTGAACTTTGCAAATTTTGCTTCCCTTTTATCTCCAAAACTGGCAGAGATAGGTCCATAGTTACTATTGAAGTTGAATAGGAAGTCATATACTGGCAATCTACATGTGACCTTAAAATTGACCTTTGACCTACTTTTCACCATGAACTGAACTTTGCATATTTTGCTTCCCCTTTATCTCCAAAACTGACAGAGATAGGTTCATAGTTACTATTGAACTTGAATAGGAAGTTATATACTGGCAATCTGAGTGTGACCTTGAAATTGACCTTTGACCTACTTTTCACCATGAACTGAACTTTGCAAATTTTGCTTCCCTTTTATCTCCAAAACTGGCAGAGATAGGTCCATAGTCTCTATTGAAGTTGAATAGGAAGTCATATACTGGCAATCTACATGTGACCTTAAAATTGACCTTTGATCTACTTTTCACCATGAACTGAACTTTGCATATTTTGCTTCCCCTTTATCTCCAAAACTGACAGAGATAGGTTCATAGTTACTATTGAACTTGAATAGGAAGTTATATACTGGCAATCTAAGTGTGACCTTGAAATTGACCTTTGACCTACTTATTATCATGAACTGAACTCTGCTAATTTCTTTCTCTTTTAACTCCAAACCTGGCAGAGATAGGCCCATAGTTACTATTGAAGTTGAATAGGAAGTCTGGCAATTTACTGTGACCTTGGAATTGACCTTTGACCTACCTTATGATGAACTTAACTTTGATTGTACCATTTTTTTAGTTATATATATATTTTTTGCATATTTTGAAAATTCTCTTCGATTGCATTTTTACAGCTTGTCAAGCACAAGACTAGTGGCTGTCTTCCTTTTTTTGTGTATGTGGGGGTCTATACGAATGTGCTTGCTCCAGCTGGTGGTACAATATTCGGAGGCGGTATCGCCTCTCTGATCCTCTAGTTCTTTTTAAGGCACCAATTCATAGTTGAACCCCAAGAGGAGTTGTTCAGTCTTATATCATTGTTTGTTTTACTGTTTTTAGTGACACTGCACCTCTCCTTAACAAAGCCAACAGTGAGCACATGTTTGAAACCATGGCCATGGAAATAGAGCAATTACTGGCAAGGGTAAGGGGGATAACTTCCTGGCATGGATGTTTTTGCAATGTTAATGAATAAAAATGTTGATACTTACTTAACAAGTCATTGGATGAAATTGAGTACCATAATTAACACATGATTATTATGTATATTGACATTAAAGTTTTCTTAAATTTAAAATCTTAACATAGGCCAAATAAGCTTTGATACCACAGAAGCGGTTCACAGTGAATTTTCAAAGTTGATTCTTCATTGCATGTACATGTAAAAACTGGAATTTTACCATTTCAGTTGACCCAAGTGAATGACCAGATGGCAGAATACACTCAGAACATCAGTGTGAACTCTCACAACTCTGCCTTGCTCCACACACTCCAGAGACACCGAGATATTCTCCAGGATTACTCTCATGAGTTCCAAAAGACAAAGGCCAACATCACGGCGTGTGCTGAGAGAGAGGACCTGCTCGGCTCAGTCAGGCGAGATATTGAGTAACTGGTGTTTCTTTGTTATGTGTGGCTTTTATGGGAGACAGGATGATAAGGGAACCTTCATCTTTGATGTCATATGTATTTGGTTTTTGTTTCTTTTTTTTTTATGAGCTTAAGAGGGGAAGCTTTGTTTTTCAGTTTTGTTATTTGATTTAAAGATGAAATGGACAAAATGTGTCACAAACTGAATTTTTACTAGTCTTTTATAGAAGAACTAAGATGCAATTGTGTGGCATCTGTGCTTTGGAGGATACCAACCCTTTTCTTCCACACATGGAAAATTGTTTTAAAAAATGTAATTATTTTCTACTTTGCTGCTTTGTCAACAATGGCACATATGGTAAAAGGTGCCATTGAATATTTGCAGTGCTTACAAGAATGCCACCCAGAGGAGAACAGATCTATACTTGAAAGAAAATGAGCACATAAGAAAGTAAGTATGATACACAGAAAAGTGGCAGTTATCAGAAGTGCTAAAGATTAAGTGACTTTATATTGTCACAGCAGATGAGGAAAGAGTTGACGTCGATTTGATTGGTAATGTTTAACACATGACAATGAATGGCATATCCAGTGAAAATCTTTATATTTTTTAAAACTCACACTTCAGCAGCTGCATTGATTTTGTGCACTGTATGATTACATTATTGAGCTGCAATGCTCCAGAGGTGCTAGGGGGTTCAAGGACCACTCTCCTGGGGCTTGACACATCAGTTACATATATAGGTAGCTTCAGAGCTATGTATATCTATTTAACGTGGCATCTCTGGCTAGCACTGGCATTCGCCTGCCTAAACACAGCATCCATTTCTTCCCTCTCTCTCTCTTGTAATCTTTAAGTGCTTGAAGTTAATGTTAATTTATTTTTATTTTCTTTTATTTTAGCTCTGACAGACTTTTAGATGAGCAGATCAGGTAAGAGGGTGCCTTCCAGATGATGTGACATAGATCTGATGGGTTCCTATCACACATCCATCTGACAATTCAGTTAAAAAAGGTTACTTGGAGTGAGGGGCTACTTGCAATTGTTGGATGTGATAGACCGAACTACTTGAACCAATTTTATATTAGTCTATAGTCTATTAGTCTATATTCCTTTATGATAAAAATACTATAAAAAAGCTAAGGAAAGCACTGATAAAAATAAAATGCCCATGAAAGTTTCAGCGAGTAACATAATCTTTTTAGTCCGGTTGCTTAGGGCAAAAAAATGACACAGCGGATAAAAGCACCAAATTTTGCATGTGGGTACCTTTTGACATACTAAATCAAATTAGAGCCGTAGCCCACGGAAAAAATTTACCGTTTGGCCAAAAAATCCAAAATGGCCGCCAATTTGTGAAATTTTGTAGAAATATATACATATCTATGTTGATTTTTATCAAATTAAGTATTTTCTCAATGTTTTCCACATCCTTATTACCCATATTATGCATATGTGTCAGATAACAAACTAGTGTCCTTGGACTTATTGAAAAATCCAAGATGGCCGCCGTATGGCATAGGAATACTAGAACATGTACAAGGGTTTTCAACTAAATAATGCCAACTAGGAAGATGCATTGCCCACTATCTAATTAATTTTGTTTCTTATTACACAAATAATATATTTGTGGGGAGTAACTAACCTTTATTCACAGGCAATTCGAGAAAAATCCAAGATGGCCCCCATATCAAAGGAATACTAGTATACACATAGGGCTTCTTCTGCCATGGAGATATAATATTAATTGATAAATTAGGTTTGTTTCTGAGTATTTTCCACATCTTTTTAATTAACGTAATACATATGTGATGAGAATGTTATGTGTATCCTTTTTGAAAACAAAACAAAACAAAATGGCTGCCATTAGCCGTAGAAGGTGGGGTTCAGTTAATACCTGTGAGAGATAGGCTTACAAATAAAATGAAGCTGAATTCAGTTGTTATTCTTTTTTTTTTTTAGTATTATTATCCCATGACACATATCTGTTAGGTAATTAATGTCCATATTTTATCATTTTGGGGAAATCCAAGATGGCCTTCTTTTCCTCATAGGAAAACTGGTGCATTAGATTTTATAGGCACTTCTAAGGCAAATGAGGGTAATCATGATATTTTTTCAAAATACTTAAGGGTATACACTTGTTACCCACCAGATAGATATCTAAAAGTCCAAAAAGAATGTGGGAAATACCGAGAAACAAAATTCATTTTATATTGAACCCAATGTTTCTCTGGCAGTAGTTGACTGTACTATTCCTATTGTGAATTGCAGCAATCTTGAATTTTCTCAAATATGCAAGATGCACACTTGCTACACACCAGATTTATAAAGAGTAAGGTTAATAAGGATGTCAACATGTTTAAACATCAAACGGCTTTATTTGAACTGTTCTATTAATTGACACCTATGTGCATTTGAATGATATATTCCTATGACAACTGGCAGCTATCTTGGGTTTTCTCCGAATAATACTCAAGGATATATACACTTTCAAAACACACATAGTCTTTCATAGGATATGAAAAACATTTAAAAACGACCCAAAGTTAACTACATTTAAATCGTACTCGGTGTATCTCTAGCATTATTTGATTATGTGTTCGAATATTCTAATGACAAAAGGCAGACATCTTGAATTTTTTCAGAATACCCAAAGATACACACATGCTACAGACCAGGTATACATCATAGGGGTAATAATAAATGGAATGAAAACCATAAATTATTTTTAAAACAAACCCATGGAAATGTAATTGTATAATGAACCATATGCCTCTCTAGCAGCAATTGAAACCCACCCATTAGTATTCCTATGTTAAATTGTAGGTATCTTTTTCTCAGATCCAAGGATACACAGTATTTACCCACCAGATATATATCATAGGACTAATAAGGATGGGCAAAACTTGATAAGCAAAAACAAATTCACCCTGGTAGTAGATGAAAAGCCATGGATGTGCGGTTGTAATTCCAGTAGTATTCCTATGGCCAGTGACGGCCATCTTGGGTTTTCTCAAAATGATCAAATATGCACATTTATTACCTGCTAGATATGTATCACAGTGTAATAATAATGTGTAAAACACTAAAAAAATAAACTGAATTTGATAGTGAATTAGCTGGCATTAGTTCCAACCCTTTGTAATACTAGAAGTATTCCTATTACATATGACGGCCATCTTGGATTTTCTCAAAATGCCCAAGAATACTGTTAGTTACTAACCACATACATATTGTTTGGGTAGAAAGGATGTGGAAAACACTCAGAAACCAGCTTAATTTGATAGTGAAAAACTAATCTTTCCAGTTGCCATTAGTTGAATTCCCCGTATACTAGAATTCCTGTGGCACATGGCAGCCATCTTGGATTTTCCAAAATGCCCAAGAACACTTCGTAGTTACTCACCACAAACATATTATGTGGGTAACAAAGATCTGAGAAACAGACTTAATTTGATAGTGGACAACGTATCGTTCTAGCTGGTAATAGTTGTGCACTAGTATTCCTATGGCTGTTTCTATGGCAAATGACAGCCATCTTGGATTT
This sequence comes from Lingula anatina, assembly GCF_051362555.1. NCBI lineage: Eukaryota > Metazoa > Brachiopoda > Lingulata > Lingulida > Lingulidae > Lingula > Lingula anatina. The sequence continues at coordinate 64,863,750 of NC_141767.1, read as the reverse complement.
TTTCAAAAAGTCCAAGGGAACTTGTTTGCTATCTGACATATATGAATAAAATGGGTAATAAGGGTGTGGAAAACTCTGAGAAAATAATTTATTTGATAAAAATCAACATAGGTATGAACATATTTCTAAAGAATTCAATAAATTGGCGGCCATTTTGGATTTTTTGGCCAAACGGTAAATTTTTTCCGTGGGCTACGGCTCTAATTTGATTTAGAATGTCAAAAGGTACCCACATGCAAAATTTGGTGCTTTTATCCGCCGTGTCACGATTTTTTCCTTAAGCCACCGGACTATTTAACATTTTATTGATATGGCTCTGGTTTTGTTGTCTCTGTTTGACCTAGATCTTGACTCAAATCACTGATTGTTATTAAGTTTTGTTTTTTGTTTTTTTCCAGCATTGCCATGGCAACAAAAGAAAACCTCCAAGGACAGAGAGGGACCTTCAACTCAATAACACAAAAACTTTCAAATATGGGGAGTATCCTTTGACTGTCTATGCCACTGCAGTACTAGCATTTAAAAGAGTACATGTAAGAGTACATTTTCTGCTTGAGTAATAGGACATTTTCCCTTTGTAACCTTAGTTGGTTTTTTATATTTTTATTTTTGAGTGTGTATGTAATGGATGGGAAGTGAGAGTACATCATGAAGTGGGGTATGTACAACATTTAAATGTTTATTTTGCACTTTTTTATTTTCATGATAATGATTCATAACTAACTTTTTATAATGAAAAAAATCCTTAACATAGGTCCAGATCGTTTTCCTGTGATAAATAGCTTAATACAGAAGGTGAACTTGAGGAAAAGGAGGGACGCTATTATTTTAGGATTTGTGATAGGCATCTGTGTAGTACTGTTACTGATTTATGCATTTCATTAGATTTTGGGACAAGTGAAGACAGGATGGACATTTCTTACAACTTCTTCAAACGTGGCATTAGGAGCATGATTTATAATATTTATTAAAAAATCTTATTTATTTTGTCCAAAGCAATGACTCCAGTGCTGGGAAACTGTAAAAAAGGATTACTATACAAAATATAGACATGAACTCACTGAGTGCATGACAGGGTGTTGGGAAGCTAAGATACTCCAAATAAAAAGCCATGAAATAAGAATTTTGGAAGATTTTATTGAAGAGCATTTTAAGCAGTAAGAAAAGCTTTCATTGGTACATGACTGGTTGATACTGGTGTCTGTCATAAACGCTGACATGATGCCATGCACACTGAACAAACATGAATGCTGACATGACGCCATGAACACTGTCATGGTGCTGTGAACACTGAACAAGCAAGAACATAAGAACACTTGCGAATATTGGCAGGATGCCAAAAACGCACGCATAAACCAAAGTATATTTTCCAGACAAAATGACATGACATTAAATTGGATTGATGGGCACCTTCATGGTTGTGTTGTTTTGAAGGTGCTATAGATAAAAATCTGCTGTTGTGGTATGGGTGTATGAATTTTGATATTTACGTATGTATATATGGGTAAAGTATGTGAAAATGATTATAACAAAAATATTTTACTCCAAATACCTTGCTATTTTTCGTTATTTTTAAAATGAGTTCATGTTTTTATCAATATCTTTGATAAGAAAAGAAACCCATTATGTGAGTAGCACCTACAATACATGTATATTTCTCAATATTGCTATTAAGGAGGCACTGCGTGGGGTTTTGTTACAAAACCTCAAAAGTCTGTTATGTGCTTTGTTAAACAAATGAAATTGTTGCTTCCATGGAGAGGATGCAGAAGTAGAAATATAAGGAGGGAATGTGCCCATTGTTTTGGCTTGTTCAATTTTTGAACTATTACTTTTGTATCCACTGAGATCAGTTGGTTCTTGAGATTTCAATTTCCAGTCTTTTCACCAAACATCCCAAAATCTTAAAACCAAATAATCGACCAGGAAAATATCCTCTGTGTATAGGTGTATTCATTGTCTTAAGTTCCTGCAAATAGGCGTCATATATGTGACCTCTTACCGGGCTTATCATTGTTTGGTAATTTAGTGCTTAAAGTTGCGTTCATTTTTAGATTTTTTTACCCAGTTTTAATGTCCACGCTTAAAGATGTCATAATTTGAAAAGCCCTATCGATGTCATCAACGGATAAAAAAAGTAAAATACACTTAAGCCAATACAATGATTCTGGTGGAAATGGGCCTTTGTATGTTGACTATTTTGAATGCAGAACCCGGGGCTTTATCACCACTGTTAATTTTAAAAGTCCGTGTGTGCAATAGGAACAAAATACCCATGGGAGTTCAAAAGTCTTTTTTTATATATATATTTCGAAATCATTTACATACAGCGGTTGTTTGATTTGTTACATTTTACTTCCTGATAGGTTTACATGCGCCTGCGTAAGCCATGCTGAGTTTCTCACCTTCCTGGGCCCGGCTGAAATAATAAGGCAAAAGAGAAAATTGTATCAAGTCGATCAGTGTCTGTTATTCACCCTTTTTTAAGATGAAAGCAGGAGTAAAGTAACATGTTGAACATCAACAATTATATTGGTAAGGTAAAGAATATAACGGCTCGGTGCTTTTACAGGAATGTTGCTGTAAAGTGGTTACACGGCATTTTCAGAGCTGTAGAAATCGACCGAATCGTGCTGATTAAAAAAGTGCACTTGAATACTTACAAGCAGGCTGCAGACTTCAGTGAACAAGCGTTCCCGTAGGTTCTCCCGTCAGTACCGCACACCGGGTCATACTGCATTGTGCACATGATCATGCACGTTTCGGGGACCTTGGTGGGGGGCTGGGTTGTCTCTTGCACGACCACCTTGCACTCGCCATCGGCAAGTTTGGTAATCTTAACTCCGATTTTGCCCGCCCTATAATAAGAGTTGGGAATCAAATGTTAAAGTTTATGGCAATAGAGTCAAAACCCTTGGATGGAATTCCGAATATTGTTCTCCACGCAAGTGAATTGGTGTTTGCGTTAAACCTGTATATTGAGGGATTTGATGAAAACGATATGTTTATATAACAAAAAATTGTCAGTCGTTCTAATAAAATTGTAAGTGTATATTTATCACGTACTGGCATGCCGCCACAGTCAAAGAGCAGTCATTTCCATATGTTTTTCCATCGCTACCGCACACCGGGGCCCAGTTAAATGGGCAGAACATGGGACACTCTATCTCCGCAGATGTTACTGAAATATGGCAAAAGAAAATAAGGTGCGTTTCCTGTCGTTCCCATTCACTGTAAATTTACTCAAATTACCAACCCCTCACCCGCATGCTTTTTACAGCGCTATAACACTAGACGACGTGCTGAAAATCCTTTACATCTGATAACATACGTTCTCCCGGTAACTGTTTTCTAGACGTAATTATAAGGTCAAATATCTCGTAATAATACGTTTCCGAAACTAAATGTAAGGTAACTTGCCTTACCTGCACCGACCAAGACTACCAGCAAAAATGCTGCTTTCATATTGAAATTCTCCAGTAGCAAAACTTGAATGTGGCGGATAAAATAAATGCGCCCGAGTTTTACCAATCCCAAGTGAAAAAGGACAGATGGTATATTAAACCTAGGGATTTCGTCAAGTCATGATCTTGCCTTATCGGCCAATGCCAATAGAACACCAGGGGAGCTCAGAGAAAGACGTGGTAAAAGATTACGATATTTCATTAGCAGGGACTTCAGTATTTTAAAAACCTCCGTCTCAACAGTGAAACTCTCAGTTTTGTTTATGATCTTTGATGTTTTATGATATCCACTGGTTATAACTTTTCTTTTGATATGACTATAAATAAATAATTAACATACCTGCAACTATCATGCGATGTTTAACTTCCAATTCAATAGCAAGTAATGTTTGAAATTATTCTTAGTTTTAAAGCGAATGCGCACAAAAATTTTAACAGTGAAATGCGAAAAGTATCAGATGCAGAAAATGCACATTAAATGATTTGACAAAATCTACGGCAAATGTATTCACAGGGAAAACAATATTCGTGAACATTTGAAAGGGCACTTCCCAGATTGAGAAAAACGATACAATGCAATACACTGATAAATCGATTAGGAGAGGGCCGTAGCCTGCTGCAGATCGTTCCCGGTCTGTGTCTGATATATTCAGGCCCGTAGCCAGGGGGGTTAGGGGGGTTCGAAAGAACCGCCCTATGTGCCGGGAAAAGGCCCCCTGGGTAAATTTTTATCTACGTACACGAAGGATTCATGGTGAAAAAAAAGGTCCAATTTTTCAAAAAACGACCCCCCCCCACCTCTGAAATCGCTGGCTACGTGCCTGAGTACTTCTGCATTAGTCCATAGAAAACAGGAAAATCCTTTTTAAGAATATTATACACAGGCGTACACGTACATGACAAACTACCCGTCACCTCACATCCGTCAGTAAATGTAAATAGAGCACAAGTTTACAAGCGAGTTTAATACATTTATTGCTCTTTATGGTTGTAGATTAGAAAGAATTACAACAACACCGGTTTAAATCATGAAGTTCAGGTTTGATCAAGTATTCGATGACTTCATTTTTTATCAATCTCACTTTCAAAAACATTGCTTTAAATCGCTTGATCCAGCAGGATGAATTTTAAACGAATTTAGGTCGATAATAAATGTTCGAAATATAAATCACTGTGGATTTTGTATTGTACGGTCAGACGATGCTATAAGTATCCCGTACATTTTACGATTTCAACGTAATTGCGAATATTTGAGAACTGTATCCCAATTCTTAGATAGATCACTCGCTGTGACCGAAGACCGAAGATCAATGAAAGTCAGAGTCAAACGGCTATGCATCTACTAGTAGCTGTGCTGATGTCCGAGGAGAACGGTGCACTGGTCAAAAGAGGGCGCCTTCTTCTACTGCTTGCACTCACCGTCGTATACTTTGCTCAGCTTGGTGCCAGGGGAAACCTCGGCCACCCTGTAAAAATGTGAAATAAAACGTCATGTAAATTTCTGTTTTAAGTTAAGTGTTTGAAATCAGCTACTTTGTAATGTGTCATAGAAAACGAGGTACATACTGTCTAGATTTTCTTCTTTTCTATCTCAGTGAATATTGACTTAAAGATAACTACCCCATATAACTTTCAGAATGAAAAGTATTCCTTACAAGCAAGCCATCAAATTGAGGTTGCACTGGTTGGAATAAGTGGTATAGGTAACTTCGCCCTCCGGGGTGCTAGCAGAGCCACAGACGGGTTGGTAAGTTGTCGGACACACCTGATCACACTGACTGCCAGAGTTGGTCTGAACTGCGACAGTCTTGCATTCACCATCAGCAACCTTGTACAGCTTCTCGCCACCGCTTATACGTAATCTGGAATTTACCGGTAAACACGTACGATTACTGCATCATCAAATAAGGCCTGTCTGAAGTTTGAAAGTTCTGTATGAGCAAATAAAATAGGTGGCGAAATGTATACAGAAAGACAGAATTTGATGTATATCTTTGTACGTAAAATTACCTCGTAATTGAATTTAAAATTTTCCGGAGAAATACGTACTGACAAGCCTTGGCATTCAGGTTACACTCGTTGTTATAGGTGACACCGTCACTCCCGCAAACGGGAAGGAGAACGAAGGGACAGATGGTATTGCACTCCTCTACTGGGGCTAAGGCGGGAGAAAAAATATACGATTATTTTAACTTTCTTTTTTATTGAATTTATAGACTTATAAGCATTTGATCAAAGACAATTCCTGTGTTGGAATATTCAAGGTAATTTCAACCGATATACAGAACACATGAGATAAATGCAATGTGAATTTTTGATGAAAAATCGTCTTGAAATATGTGTAGCATTATAGTTATATTGCTATCCCAAATTTTAAGATGTTAGTTTCAAATAAGAGTACAGCAAAGTAAAACACAATCGGATTCAATGCATATCAACTACAAAAAAAGGATAACTCAATAAATCGGTCCACAATTACCGACGGAGTTGGTCTGGACTGCGACAGTCTTGCATTCACCATCAGCAACCTTGTACAGCTTCTCGCCACCGCTTACACGTAATCTGGAATTTTAAAAAACGTGAAGAATCAGTACAAACTCAGATGAAGGCCTGTCTTAAGTTTGAAAGTTCTGTAAGAACGCTATAAAATAAGGATGTAATGTGTGCACAAAGAGGAATACAATACAATGATCTCGTAAATTATTTATTAAAAACTTTCCGGGGTAATACGTACTGACAAGCCTTGACATTCAGGTTACACTCGTTGCCATAGGTGACACCGTCACTCCCGCAAACGGGACGGAGGATGAAAGGACAGATGGTATTGCATTCCTCTACTGGGGCTGAGGCGGGAAAAATGTACGATTACCTTTAATCCCATTTTATCGGATCAATAGACTTATAAACATTTGATCAAGAACAACAATTCATGAGTTGGAACATTCAAAGTGACTTCAGTCAAGGAGTTACAACAGTTGTAACTCCTTGTTTCAGCCAACATTCATAAAAACTTGAGATGATTATGAAGACCAATGTGAATTTTTCATTTAAAAATCGTCTTGAAATATTTATCGTATAAAAATTATGTTGCTATCTTAAATTTCAAGAGGGAAGTTTCAAATTAGAGTACAGCAAAGCAACTAAGAGATAAATAAACTGATAAAAGGCATATAATCACACATAAAAGGCTAAATCAATATCTACATAAATCAGCTCAGACTTACCGACGGAGTTGGTCTGGACTGCAACAGTCTTGCATTCACCATCAGCAACCTTGTACAGCTTCTCGCCACCGCTTACACGTAATCTGGAATTTACAGGTAAACACGTGTGATCAATGCAGCATCAAAATAAAAAATAGGTGGTAAAATTTTCACTCAAAGATGGAATACATTGTTTATCTATTTACGTTAAATGATCTTGTGATTTGTTATTAAAAACTTTCAGGGGTAATACGTACTGACAAGCCTTGACATTCAGGTTACATTCGTTGTTATAGGTGACACCGTCACTCCCACAAACGGGACGGAGGACGAAGGGACAGATGGTATTACACTCCTCTACTGGGGCTAAGGCGGGAGAAAACGTACGAGTTGCTTAAAGTCCTTTTTCATGAAAAAAAATCGTCTTGAAATATTTATCGTATTAAAATTATGTTGCTATCTTAAAAATTTCAAGATAGAAGTTTCAAATTTGAGTACTGCAAAACAAATTTGAGTACTGCAAAACAATAAACTTATAAAAAGCATATAATCATCCATAAAAGGCTAAATCAATATCTACATAAATCAGCCCAGACTTACCGACGGAGTTGGTCTGGACTGCGTCAGTCTTGCATTCCCCATCAGCAACTTTGTACAGCTTCTCGCCACCGCTTACACGTAATCTGGAATTTACAGGAAAACACGTGTGATCAATGCAGCGATATCAAGTAGGTGGTAAAATGTACACACAAAGATGGAATACAATGTTAATCTATGTACGTAAAATCTCGTGATTTGTTATTAAAAACCTTCTGGAGTAATACGTACTGACAAGCCTTGACATTCAGGTTACACTCGTTGCCATAGGTGACACCGTCACTCCCGCAAACGGGAAGGAGGATGAAAGGACAGATGGTATTGCACTCCTCTACTGGGGCGGCTGAGGCTGTAAAAAGCATAAAATTAGCAACTAGACTAAAAATATGTCACAAACTTCAGAATTACTGTCATAAACTATAATTTTAAGATGCAAAAAACTTCTTATATCGGTTACATATAAAAAGGATACATGTTATTGTATTTAAGTATAAGGAAATATTTCAGCACTTTAAGACTTAAAGCACAAGACCGATACTGATATTGCAATTTAAATCCTTCCTGTTATCTGTAAACGTGCAATACCTGTAAGAGCTAAAGCGAGCATCAAAGCCAAGATCTTCATTTTTGACAAAAGCACTTCTCGATTCTTCTAGCACCTGTTAAAAGGCTGTGAATTTGAGGATGAACCCGAGCAGTCTGCAAAACTCGCCGAACGGATTGTCTTAAATAGCTGGCGAGCGTGCTCCGCTCCTATTTCCACCGTCTCATTGATGTCCCATACAAGTACTTGACAAAATGACATTCTGGATAAGTTTGAAGAACCCCTACTTCAGATAGCAGTCGTCTTGTCAATATTTTCGATCATAAAATGCATGTTCACAACATGACCAATCACAGATTACTCAATCGGAAAGGTAAACAGCATGGGGAATATCTATTCATCCTTTCTGCTTTTTTTTTCACTGCGAGAGATCCACTTTGTATAGGTGTTTCAACGGTTCACATTTTAAATGAATATTGGTGGTAGCTCTCATTAATGAAAATTCATCAGTTAGCCTGTAAAAGTTTACACGGATAGCCTGTATAAAGTATTTCTATAATATCACAAAAAAAAAACACTTGCTTTTGAATGATACGCTGCTCAGGCATCCATTAATAACCCACCTTCTAAATAATGACACCATGTTTCGCAGAAAACAGCAATGGTTTTGTGGGAATTTTTTATGGAATATCACTAAACGAAAGTAGGGGAAAATATAAAGGACATCCCGTTATAAATATCAAACTGCTGACGCTAAGCTGATAAAAGACTGTGCCCAGCCTTGAATCAACAACGGGAGATCCTGGGTGGTGTATGGCCATATATATATAATGTAGACAACGTCAGTAGATTTAAATCTGAAAATCCTGGTGTAACTACGGGGGAACCGAAGGTCATCCGGTTAACTTTAGAGGGTGCGGTCTTTTTTCTTTCTTTTTTTTTTAAATAAAGTATATAATAAAATAAGAGATATTAATAACTGTTCAATTCATTATAATTGACATTTTCTTTTAAAATGTCAGCTGTCAACTGAAGTTTTCTGTTGAGGTAGGTTGACGGGTAGCAAACCAGAAATTGAAAATTCTACTATGTATGCCTGAACTGCAGCAAGTGAATATAATTGGCAAAAACTGATGCCAAACGCTATATTTCAAACTCCGCTTGTACAAAATAGATGTTGTGCAGGACGAAGCGGTAAGGCACATTGGAAAAAGAAATTAAATGCGACCATGAGAAGAGCATGAACTGTTGTGTTCTTTCGAGATTTACGGTCTAAGAAAAAATTCTGAGAAGATAAGTCCTGCCAAATAACTGCAAGTGACATCTTATTTATTTATTTATTTATTTATTGGGGTTGCATTGCATTCCCGAAAGAACACCAGATGCAGAGATTACAAAGGGATTTTTCACCTCTGTCACTGAACACACAACCTTCGACTAATTGATAAAAAAAGATGTATCATGTGTCTATGTTGTTACCAAATATCCCTGTACATAATATAATTTTTTTCTTCAGCGGCATTTTATTCTGTTTATTTTATTTTCGATTTAATCTTTTATAATCCATTTTACTGCGTTTTTATTTCAGTTTTAAGCATTTTTCATTTCACCTCCTCTCGACATTGCTCAGTAATATGGCCATGCGTCAAAGCTATTCCGACAGGGCAAATATTTAAGCGGAACGTCAATGGTCACCGTCGTACATGTAGCTACAGAAATAAAAAGTGACAACCAATGAAAATTGCAATGAAAACTTTCGCGGTATGTCTGCTTTCATCTTGAATGAAAAATTGAAACACCGGTATTAAAACTTTATTCGAACTTGAGTTGTAATGCTAGCAGATGCAAATCTAACACACACTATGTACAATAATGAAAAATGAAAGAAACACTCTTGATCAAATGAGTCAGGAATTTTTGGATAGTTACTGGAGAACGAAAATTTGAGGTTATGCTACATAGCAATAGTGGGATACGGTGACGTAACGAAAATCATTGTGTAATAGATCAAACCAGCTTATGATCAATAAGAGAAATTATGTTGTTGTGGTTTGATTTTCTAACTTTCACTATGTCAGTGATGAGATGGACAATTCTGATTTGTTTCCTGTAATAATCCTCATAATTTCGCTGGATATACATAGGTTACTATAACTGCTAATAATTTAGCCAGAGACATGTCTTTGAAAAATTACATCAAGTGAGTATTCAAAATGTGGCCCCGGAAGAGGGTAATAGACGCGCGAATTGAGTGTAATGACCCTCTGCAGAAAAAAAATTATATTGACACTTAAGACGAATATTTTAATGATCTACACATTAAGTGCTTTACGGATTCATCAAAATTTTAATATCCATCAATCTAATTTTTCAAACAGTCCCAAACCAAGGATTTTATGGCTTCAATGAAAAAAATCTTTTTTTTTTTCGCTTTTCAAACATTTTTATCTGTAACCAACACATCTTTACTTAACGCCTTTAGAGCATATAATAAAGGAATTAATTCCTGGACATAAAATTTTAGGTTCTAAAGCGCTGCTGGACGACGTTATAATTTATGTCTTCATCGAGTGTGAAATCTTATACCAACTTTATCACTTTCAAAGTGGATATCACTGCGTTGACATTATACATTCCACAGGAAAGGTCTCACATTAGAAATAAAGAACTTGAGTAGCAAGTAAGTGCTGAAATTAAGATCACTAAGCACTTTTTACTTAGGTTTCAACACAGCCAATGTCTCCTTTGTGACCTGAAAGTTAAAAAGTAAAGTGTAACAATAAGCTAACCTTTCAGACACGAAGAAATATTTTTTCATGCTTACCTATTTAAAACCTTACTTTGATGTAAGAGGAATAAAATTACTCTTCTGTTTTTGTGCTTGCAAAATAAAGTTAAAGTTCAATTTTTTAAAATTTAACAGCTTATCTGTTACACTAAGGAAAACATGCGAGCCACTACCCATAGAACATATAGTCGCTATCTTAGAGCATCATGTGGTCTTCGAATATTTAAAATTGTTGAGACGTGCCAAATGACCAAATGTTGGTATTTAATGGTGCACTAAAATCGCTATCAACAATGTCGACAATATCATTGTAAATAACAAGATTGGTAAAGTACAACAATTACCATTATGATCAAACAGCCAAGGGTTTTAATTAGTTTGAAATAAGGGGAGCTTACTTTACCAAAAAGAAAACTAGACACGCTGGTAAACATTGGGAGGGGGCTGCCACTAAAATGGCTTAAAACGATTCCGACGGTTGCCAACAAAGAGACTGCTGGTAGCGAGATTTCTGTTAATTTTTGAACAAAACTTATATTTTTTAACCAAATAACGGAAGTGTATATAGGGCATTTTACAAACTAAAAAGAGACCTACCGTGTTTCTTTTCTGTTTCTTCGCAAAGCTTCTTAAACTTCCCGCTGGACACAAGTTTTTGGAAACCGACGTTCCAGTAGGAGTTGAAGTCGCTGTCCTTCCGTGTTACCATGGCTTGGCCAACAACAAAACAGCTGGTCCCATCCCCGACCTGGTCTAGGTACGTCATCTCCGCTTCCATGTCCCGCTGTCCGGCAAAGCCTGCATCCACCTTGAAAAGTGAGAACATGTAAAAACAACAGCAATAATTTAATTGTATGGTAAGGAGATGGCATCGAGACCTAGTGAAACGAAGGTTTAACTGGAGTGGTTCGTGGTTTATGATCTTTCGTTCTACATGTTTTTGTATCCAAATGCAGATAAATATTAATCCTACTTTAAAATAGCATTATACATATTTTTCCAAAGACTGATTGAGGCAACCTCTCTCTCTCTCTCTCTGTGTGTGTGTGTGTGCGTGTGTGTGTGTGTGTGTGTGTGTGTGAAATTACCGTGCCACTAAGTATGCTATCTCTTAACTGGGCAGGGCTTGCCACTGTAAATTTTTGTTCCTCTCTCAACACCGACCCGGACACTGCCGTCCAGCGGGCCACGCACTTGTCATTGCTTGCCCAGCCATGGAGAAACCCTGCAAGTTGAGATGGTCGGACAAATGTAGAAACGTGCATGCAGAAAAAGTGCTTTATACTGAATATTTTCGAAACAGGGCGGGGGGGGGGGCATAACCACAAAAATAAATGATAGTTTGAGCTGACCAAATTTATTCATCACTTAAATCGTACTACACGTTAATCATAGAGTTTTTCTGTACTGCCATTGCTGTAGTGGACTCTAGATACATGTATCTCTATATGATATCACCAAAAGGTGCAAAACAACAAGTAATATTGTGGTAGAGGAGAATGTACAACAGGTACAATTTTAAAAGCATTTCTAAATATGGTCTGTAATTTAAGTGACCGACAGAAAAGAGGAAAAGAGAATGCTAATTATGACCTGGTGAAGAAAAAATCGGTACCGTCCCTCACCGATTTTCTTTCCAGTGATGTCTCTCCAGTCAAAACTTGCAGTGCTATTTTTAGAGACGAAGAAGAAGGAGCGTGTTGTTTTGATAAATGGCACAGAAAATGAGAAGACTGCCAACCTGTCTACCGTCGCCGCCCAACCAGTGCAGGCATCGTACCACCCGGCCATCAGACCTAGCGTGGGAGAGAGTACTGCATGGTTTAGTGATCTGTCCATATACGTGTATATATATATACGTGTACAAATGTTTGAAATAATCTAGCAAGATGCAGTAGCATGTAGACCTATTAACTAAATAATTTCATACAGAGTAGAAGAGAGACAGGGGAAGCTACATATTCAGACAAGTTGCGGCGACTTAGATAAGATTTCTTACCACAGGAAGCCAATCTGATCGTGCTGTTGTCCCGCCCACCGCTGTTGTAATACCGTTAGATTGCCTTCCTGAGGTCAGAAGTCGTGGTGAAACTTTCTGCTGACTTAACACACGTACACTTAGTATAAAGCCGCCAAAACCTAAAACTGGAAATGCAGTCAAAGAGAATGTCCGACCTTGACCTCCGACAGCATGTTGTCCGCCTGCTGAGGCCCAGCAATTGGAATATTTGTCCCACACTGTTCTGCAGTCCATGTTGGCCTCCCTGCACACTATAAAATGAAGATATTGTAGATGCGTATAGCATATCTGTCATATTTGCTATGGCATCGAAATAACGTGGCCTACGCAAATATACCTTGTAAAAATCTATTTAATAGTTTTTACATGCTTAGCCTACTGCTAAGATACACATGTACTGTTGCTCAATTTTATTACAGGTTTTCAAAGAAACCTCCATACGATGCACAGCACATGTTATGTGATTACATGTTTTTACCTGCATCTACAATATCTTGGTTAAACCCTGCAAGGTAACCACTTTCGTCGCTGAAAACATAAGTAATTTAAAAAAAGAGTATAAATACTGAAAACTTAAGTTATACAAAAGTGACATTTCATCTGCAGACTGAGATTTATAAATTTTCATCATTTTTTTTTTTATAATACATGCATATATGGACCCTGCAAATGTATGAGCTCTTTGAAGAATTTCACTCAGGATATCTCAAAGTAAACTGTATCCAAGAGTAAAGAAAAACCTACATGTAATCATGTGCTCCATAGTCGTGCCCCACTGCAACCAACCATATTCTTTTCTTGGCGCCTTGCGAGCCACCGCTTGTACTGGAGCTCGATAGTGTCTCCGTCTGCTGGCTAGATGACACTGTTCTGTTGTCACCTTCTATGGTGACTGTAGCTCCTGGTGGACGGGACAGAGCCACCGCAGCACAGGTGATAGCAATGATGCTCACAAAACAGAGAATGGCAAGTGTCAAGGACAAGCACCATCTTGAGAATAGAGTGTCTTCTGAAAAATTAAGTGGTCAAAGGAATACAGGGATGTTTGGTCTTTGCTTCCTATATTCATAAATATTGTGCTAATGGATTTGTTGTAAAACTTTATCTTTTTCTTAAAATAATTGGTAAAAAGTGGAAAAAAGAATTATAATCTCGATTCAATGCATTCCATAGCTATACTGCATTGGAGACTGGGAAAGCCACCCTGTGTGACTTGACTCTTTGTTATGGCGACCAATTAGCATTGCCTTTATTATGATAAAATAACAAGTGAAGATTTTTGTCAGCATTCCATACGTAAATATGATATTGATATTCTTTTTTAAAAAACCTTAAATGTCGAGATAAAACACGTTCAATGATGAGTTAGTTAATGAGCGAGACCCATCCAATTTTTTGAGGAAATCAGATGTTTTTTTTCAAGTGAAAAATGCATCCCCATAGACTAAAATAGAAAAATAGGGACCCTGTATTCCAGCTGCTTCCCTCATTATACATCAAGTGTTTGAATCATTACAAAAATCAGGAAAAAAATGACTACTGACCCTGTTTACAGAGAGTTGCCGCTCGTTAACCAACTTATAAGTTTTGTATGGCCTTGTTTTGGTATTTGACGATGCTCCTTTTACTGGTGTAACGACTACATATTAATGGCCTTTGGCCTGCACTGTCGAGTAACAAACTAATACTGAAGGCTGTCAAGGTTATAGTTGCGACCTAGGATAGAAGATAAATGTTTGATTCTAGTTGGGTCTCAAAAGCTAGTTCACTTCCTTTACCTGGATTCTTTATCGTGGCTTCACTCTCTGTTATTTGACCGGCAGAGGGAGTGACCGAGTCAGACAAACGCTGCATGGGTATCCCACTGTCTTCACCGTTAGTTTTACTCATGGTGGAAATATTTACATAACAAGGTGTAGCATGGACGTCGTTGATGGGCCACTTTTATGCAGAGTCGCATTCTAGCAGAGAAATAGAGCAGGGTGGTACGTGACGTGCGTGCAAAGGCAAACAGAAATAAAGGTTACATACGACAACAGCCTATAGACATAGGGCCAAAACTTTTATGAAATAAGCAACTTATAAACAGTAGCTTACCGATTGTTCTTCTAAGGAGACTATTTGTAGGATCTGGGTTAAGATATTTAGTGAATTTTGACTTTATCGGCAATTACATCCTCACCAGCTACCCGTTGGTGAATTGCCTTATCTTAAAACAACCGAAACGTATACGAAACATATTTTTTTGCATATATAAGATTTTGCGAAGAACATGACTTGAAAAGATGCAATATGCCCTTGAAACTTACTCGCAGATTTTGTAAATAAGAAAATGGGAAGATCTAAGAAGTCGGTATAAATTCCAACAATCCTGTTTCAAGATTTGAAGTTTGAAATCAATTTTAATTTTTTACCAGGACAAATAAAGCACAAACCATCACATTTATTAATCAATTGTAATTATTCATGCATGGCTGTGATTTCGTCATTGTCTTGGAAAACTTTCTGCTCTCCTAACGCATTTTCGATGATACAAAACAAGTGACGATTCGATAAAGTCTGGGGACTGCTCAGTACAGGAAGTCGCTGTTTTACGAGGGTCCTTGTCGCGTATTGCTTCTTGAAGCATGCGCCCGGACACACGCTGTTGTGTTTTGCTCTGTCATGCGTAATGCCTATGACACGTTAACAATTTGAATGCAATATAGCCAGCCCTTAGATTCTTGTTCGTCCGTGCACAACACTATTTCTATGCGGGAACATAAGTCATTGCAAAGACATCAAATCTTGCGTATAAATAAAAACAGAAAACGTGCCTGAATTTTTCATTCTACATGCTATAGAATTAGTAGAGGTATAATCACTCTGTAAGTGATCGAAGGGTTAGTTTTTGAAAATTATATTAAAAAACTTATATTTCAGTATAAATTTCAGTAGAAATGCTCCCGTGGTAGGTCATAGAATACAAACGTTTATCTCAGTTAATAGACAGCGCGATTTCATATCTCATATTCTATGCCTGAATCTTTGATAAGAGTGTCAGGGGAAATAGTAAAATGAGGAAGTTTTAAAACGTCTACCACTTGAACTTTCGACTTCTATATCACTGACATAGGTTAAATCCATGATAGTTGAAACCTAAAAATGGTCTTTTTGATCAAATGCATTGTCCATTCTAAATTGAATAATTGTTTATCAGTAATGTAATCTTGTTTGTTGCTTGAAAGATTATTTACGACTGGTATTGTTTAACATGACTACCCCTGCTAGGAGTGGAATTAATTCTGCTAATCTTCGTGTCTTTCTGGAGGTATGGCGTAGTTTCGTGTTCAAAGGGCACCTCGATTAAGGTACGCTACTTACGGTTACAAGACTAAAGAGATTTACTTATCCCCGCTGAGTGTCAACGAACCTCTTTAAAAACACAATTAAAGCCCTGTAAATCAACCCCTCCGTTCAGGCGGAAGTTTCCATTGCTGATTGGAAGGCAAATATTTTGGATTGGTATAATACGGACTAAGCACTATTTATCCAATCCTAGCCACAGATGGCAATGGAGTGAAAAGTATGAAAAGCCTCTCTGAATAATGCGCCAAAGGAACGAAAAGGCTAATGAAAGTAAATCAAGTAAATTGGGTATTAGTGGCATTAATACCCCGCGAACGCTTTGTATATTGATGACCCCTCCCCTCTCTAAAATGTATATTATTAATATCCATATGTTGGTTATTTTGCCAGTCTGCCGTGCGGGGAGTTTCTACAGATAGGCGCGCGAGTATTAGAGGGAACTTTCTAAAGAGGCGCGCGCGGATGGCAAAGAAAACACACAGGTGTTGCAATTATTTACCTAACAAAATCAGGGCAGATCTCAAACAAATACTTTCCATTGATAAAGACCTGGTGTCCTAGATGCATCAAAAACAGCCAATCACTGTGCTTGTTTGTGTAAGGATATTGAGTGTTTGCTCTGTCTATCAGTCTTACAGACCAAACGACAAGGACCAATAGCGTTTTGTTCGGGACGCTGTAAGAAGTATTTGTTGCATCCACTATCTCGACTCGGGTAGAAAACGAGCCGAGTTATATTAGGGGCTTATGGGATAGGTGGCCCGCAACCATCTGTCATTTTCGCACGGGTGATTTTCTACATCTCCTCGTTGAATTGCTGATAAGGAGGCCGTGATTCATAACTTAAGTTAAATCAAGGCCGGGACCATGTGGCTGGCGGAAACTTGACAACGGAACGCAGAACGTCTGTGGTAGACAGCCACGCTTCAGCAGATAAAATTCAAATTTCAGCGACTTTTTCAAATACCATCTAAGTAGATATTTTACATTCACCGTGGCCGTTTTCCAGTGACAAAACAAAAAGGTGCACCTGAGTTTAGAAGTGAGCAAGGACTTTAAGTTCATTTTTCATTCTTCCTAAAAAGCACATCTCTGGGGAAGGCGGCTGTTATATTCTGCCCTTATCCATTGCTGACAAACGACAGCACTGTAGTTGACATACGAGCTGTATAACCGCAACTGACGGCGTAGTGCTCCGTGTCACCCGAAAGCGGCTGATCCCTGTAAGATGATCTGTGTCAACCGCGGCCCACGAGTTCAGTAACGACCAGTCAATAACGCAGAGCGCTCCACAAGTAGTACCACTAAAAAAGCACATAGTTAACAGCGTTCATAGTAGAAGGCACAAGCAAGAAAAAAGGTTAAGACATGGGACGATTTAGTCAGAGAAGGCGACTTCTTGGATAGATAGAAAGGAAAAGCAGAAATGTGGGACTTCAGCTGTGTTGTCGTCCTTGGATTGTTACGCTTCGTAACCTCAGAAAGCACAGGTAAGTCAGTCCGGTATGGGCGCTTCTTAACTTAACTAGTGTGTGTACTCAGTACAAGAACAAGGGGTGTGTGAAAAGAATTCTCTTTAACAACTTTGTCCCCCTTTTGGTGTTTACTCTCTATATTGACAGTAGCACATAAGTCGCCCCTCATGTCCCACAGTAAAACCATTTCACTGTTTACCTCAGCGTATCTCTCGGTCGAGGTTGGGCAACGAGGCCCCGGACTATTCATAAGTGAATAAAATCTCAATTAGGCCCCCATTCATGCTGTCATATTCGAGTTCCAACACTGACAGTACAGGGGGGATTATGTGGGTTCGGTCTAACTGATTACACTCAAAGAATTGACAGTAGTTTGGCTATTAACGTTGACATTGAAATGCGGGCATTCCTATTATACCACTGCCACTCGGGTTGTAAGTCTCCCATCCCACGAACAGCATAAATAGTGTCGCTTAACAGATTTGCCTCATGGAGCGTTCCAAAAACACGATTAATACGCAGCGAGATTTGATATAAAATCCTTGCGTTTTGTATTGACATTCAGTACTGTTAGTGGCTTAGGAATTATCTCTAACATCGTTTGGATTGCAAGGTTACGGCGATATAGCTGAAAAGCAAGCTTTCCGACCGTGTGAAAGTCGAAACGGTGGCAGTGGCATAGTGGATTATCGGGGTAATCTGACTTCGCAATTCGGGGGATTGTCCCATAAGGCGACACATGACTAAAACCTGTGTTACAATTTAGTTATATCAGCAAGTGAACACAGTGAGAAGATATTTGGGACACACTGAATACCAAGACCACCTTGAAATTTGTGGCGTGGCAACAGTCTCTTTCTTAAAAGGACCATTCCAAAGATCTCGCTTCTGGTTTTATAAAAGATAAATTCCTTTAAGGATTAAGGTTGATTTTAAAACCAAAATTTGTTGTTTCGGCTTTTATTTAATTTGAAGAATGCATAGATTTAAACAAAAGGTGTGATTTTATTGAAGAAAGACGCCTTCAGTCCGTACCTGTTATTCGTCCAATAACGGTCATGAACGGCTGGGTTCAAGTTCGTTGTATAAATCAAGTTAGGTGCTTTTTATATTTTAAGCGCTTCCACTAGATGATTTTTTCTCTGCAAGCAATGTACAAGTGGTGTTAATCTTTCTCCATTAAAGCAATCGACTGCAACATAAAACTGTGCAAATACGTGCAAGAATTTGAGTGATTGTCCCACTACAATGCTGAAACACTCATAACGTTATGATGCGAATACCTGGTGCATTTCTACCGAGTAAATATGCCGGTGATGTCTAAAAAAAAATAACCAAGATGAAAATGAATGAATGAAATGAATAGTGGTATGAAATGACAAATTATTCTGGCAGTAGGCACAACGCAATAAGCGTGTCTGCGATGAAAACGTGTATTACTGCTCTTGGTCACGAAATAAAATCTGCATCTTTACTACCAAATTATACTTTCTGAAAGATAACGTATGGCGTGTTTGGACTATGCACGTGCCTGGCGAGGGGTCGTCAGTGGCATCCCGTCAAAAGGGAACGGGAGTCGCAGAGGAGTGAAAGATGTCATCTCTACATGACGATTCTACAAGGCGCCGATTAAAAAAAGGCAGATGGTCTGGAAAACACGAGATGTCATTTATTTTATAGCCGGCGCGACGCCAAGTGGAGAATCAGTGGTACTTCGCATAACATAGGCCCATGTTGTTTAGTAGTGGGTCCTAGGCATAACTAATGTAGCGGAAACTTTTAACAGTATCAAAATTTTGTCTTGATAACATCTTCAGATCGATAGATAAAAGTAAAAAAAAAATGGCATGCGGCAATGTTTTTTTCTCATTTAATGATTATTTCCTACTGAGATAAGTAATACGTCTACTGGTATCTCTCAGTTCAGATAAGGAACTTTTGCTCAATGCACCAGGTCAGAGATATACGGTTGCACCTTCCGTAATGATAATTAAGCGCGCGGGCCCTTATCTCAAAGCGCAATGAAGCAGACGAGTCTCTGTGCTCTTCTTATCCTACTATATAATTCAAAGACAGTATGATCTTCATTCTCCATAAATCATGACTTGAAATGTTGTTATTTGCATAAAATATTTCAGTTTAGTGTCACCTTTCTTTCAATATATTCTACCGGGTCTGACGTTGGTTGATTTTTTCGATAAAACTGACGTGCATGTGATTAATGTGACTACAAGGCACTAGTAATTGTTTGTGGGAAAGAGTTTGCTTAAAAGCTCGTGAAATCTGGACGGAGAATATCATTAAATCTGCACCTGCTTCGTTTGTCAACATTTTTTGCATAAAGATGAAGTGGTGCGGTGCAATTTACCGACATATTCTATTACACAGTCTGGAGTACTAGAATACACGGCATATTTTTCTGTAGAATAGGATATTGCACAGACGAGCTCGCGTGTTTCAAAAGATTTAAATTTTTGCTTGTTTGTATTTAATAAATCTATCAGACTGTTCAACTTTCTTGCAAATGTTTTTCTGAAAAAAAAACGCCATGATTTACCTCTCATTTTATATTTGTGATAATTCAATTTTAAATAGGCGGAGAGGAAATGTCTATTTTTCTTAAGAAAGAGTATTGGGAAGTGGCAAATATGATAGGGATTTTCTCAGTCTTTTCTTTCAACTCCGTGTGAAAGCGACCCTCAGGCCCTATTGAACTCAGGATGTGCTTTTCTAAGCCGTTTATTCAGGTCCTGACAATACGCCAAGGCCAGGTCAGCGATACAATACAAGTGGGAATCCTATGGAAAAACTACACAACTCACAACACAAAGGCGAGGTTTTATATACACTGATGAGTTGACTGTCTGGTTGGTAATGGAGGATCAATGGGGAAAATATGAAGTGTCTTGTGCAGGCATTGAAAGGAGAGTGAGGGCATCACCTCCATTTTGATATGTGGATCACACATTTTTGCATCTTAAGTATGTAACCAAGCGAGTACATTAGGTATTATGGCTTGGCTGAAGTCGGCGCATCTGCACTAGGACGATGACTTATCGGGGTTAGAAATATTCAGAATACAGTGTCTCGAGCTTCAGCAGGTGCTCACAATATAGTTTTTTAATGTCTACTTCAAAAACTGATTTTTCCAAAGTGGGAGCCTACGCAACTCTGAAATGGCTGATAGGTTACTTTTTAATTTGGACATGTATTGCAGTATCGAGAAAGTTAATATTTTCACTACAGAGCTTGAATTGCATTTTTGATTTTTCATAAATCCCCCCCCCAAAAAAAAACAGGGTATAATAAGTCAATTCTTTACAAGGTGTATTAAGACAGTATAGCGTACAACATTTCTGAATATTATTTTCAGCATGATGCTTTCACCCCCCCCCCACCATACACACACACGCGGTCGCACCAACACGCATTCATATCAAAATACAAGCTTTTTTAGTTATCAGTATATCTCGCTGCAAAATATCATTTCTCAGTATTCGACTTTTAAATTTATCAAAAGACATTCGATTCTCCCTCCAACCTTTTCTGTTAAAAAGGGGGAAAAAACGGGAAAATGTGTACAACTAACGTCGTGGGGTGTCGAATGATTTTTTTGGCAGTCTGAATTTCCTCTCAACAATTCTTTCTCACGATTTCCTGTCTGAAAATCAGAGGGATTGATATCAGTTTAATTAGAAAAATACCCAAGGACCAATTTGGCCGGGTTAACACCTCACAGGCGATGTGTCACGGCGTCTTGGCACGCCGGTCACGTCTTCTAACGTTTCAGAAAATGAGGTAGACGAAGCTTTTCTGTCTTTTGTGGCCGTAGTAGGTTGTCCATTGTCATTGTGGAGATGACATAAAACCGGCAGGTTTCACCGTCGCTTGGAAACTATTCGTCGTTCTGATTGTTTAATAGAGCACACAATAAATCTGAAACATTCTCATCCTGTCTCGCGGAATTAGTTTGGGTTTACCGGAGTGCTGAGCAAGTCTATTACCTACATCAAGCTTTGTTAGATAGAGTTTCACAAAAGAAGGTCTACGACAACGCCATACACATTACTCAATGGTAGTTAGTAAACCAGGTGTCTCGTAAATTGTCTCGGCACTCAACCTGTAACCATAGTGTACCATCGGCCTTCTTCAAGTCTTATTAAAGGGAGTGACACATAAAGTAGAGATAGATTTGGAAAGGAGGAGAATTTTATTAAATCACTTTGACACGCTCTAATTTCTGGCAATAAATTATAATTCGCCAGTCTATTTGTGGGTTGTTAGGATTAAATAAGCTGGAAGAGGGCAGGAAAGCTGAGAGCGGAGGCCGTTGTTCAGAAGACTAGGAGTGTAATTTTAGGCTTTATGTTGCCTCAGTTATGATTAGGATAGTGTCATTCGAATGAAGCAGCACAGGTCATGGCATAGGGGAGGGCGGCTCGTCCAGAACCAAACCCACGAATTAGATGATCAGATGTCTTTTTAGTTTTCGACTTAGGGCTGTTCCATGCTGATTTGAATAAAGGGTGCGAAAAAGTGGTGTAAACGACGCAGCCAGCGTTCACGCCGCCCTCGACTTTGTCCGTGTAAACATATTCATGGTCATTTAATGGGTGGGCGCGAGTTCTGAATACACTTTGGTGTCCTAATTATAAATATTGAAATTAACCTGAAAACCATAAGACCATGAATATTCTATGTGCGTTTATTTTTGTCTGTGTAGCAATAATGTGGCGTTATACTGGAACACTATGTTTTTTAACATTTGCTTGTATCAAAATGCCTAATTACACATATGAGGGTGCACACACACACACATACGAACATGCGCGTTCGTGCAAACCTGTTACCATTAACTCTTTTTCGATATAAAACAAAGGATAGTAAATTATAAAAACGCAACTCATTGAAATGAAGCTGAAAATCATAAAACGTTTTATGGTCCATATCAGATGCAGGTGTGGTGAGTTATCGTTTGAGAACCCATATCTCTCTTGTCCAGTAGAGGTAAATTTACAAGGAAACGACAGAGGGAAAGGTTGACAGTGAATTATTGTGGCATGACCCTTAAGGTCTTAATGGTACATGTACGTAAAGTCGACGATTTTGCCCCGTGTATTTTAATTACAGCTAAAGTTTGGCTATTTGTCTCGTCTCTGGTCGACTTTTGAGGTCTTTCCATTGCCACCGCAGCAGCTGCGCGGTTTGAAGTATACCGTACTGCTTGACAAACAGAAAAAAAAGGTACCACAAAGCGTGCCAGCTTTGCAGCTTTCGCTTAAGGGTCTTTTGTTTATTATCCACAATTACAGTAATACCTCCATATGTTTTTTCACAAATGGAGACATTTGTAAACGCAATAAAAACATAAGGTTTTCTTTGTCCCGTAGGCACTGACATTTACGATGGTCTTGTACGAGACAACAAAAAGTAATATGGGACATTTATGACGTTTTCACTATACTGAGCAATATTGGACAGTTATGTTTAAGTCTCTTTTATTACATCCTTGGATTTTAAGAGATGCAATTTTTGTCACGCATGAGTAACATGACTCTCTCTCTCTCTCTCTCTCTCTCTCTCTCTCTCTCTCTCTCTCTCTCCCCGAATCTAAGACCCATTCCAAAAAAGAATTGCAAAATTGAACAAAAGACCGATGAGAGCAGATGGAATATTTTTGGGTGGTTAGACTCTTTATTGATGTTTTGGAAAACTTCTATTGACTTAGTCTCAAATTGAACGTGTTCAGTTGGCCGGTTGATAAAAGGTGAAGACAACAATCCCTTTCAAAGGTGTTTGCCAACTTGACGTTGCGCGAGTCGTGTGTTGTAAACTATTCCTTATCTACATCTTGACTCGTGGCGTATCCACTGAGCACAATCAAAACTGACCGTACATTTCAGTTGCTCAATGAAAACCTCGGTGTACGCTAGCAGTGCTTTATGCTTTGATAGCTTGCACCTGGCGTGTTCACACGCGAGCTCTTTTGGCGCATTGATCGCTGCCGATAACTTTATTTACTTTTATTCACCTCCCTCAAATCTATCAAATACGTTTCTGTATTTACTTTAGTCTAACGGTGCAACAGAAGCTTCAACCACAGAAAACAACGCACAGTCCACTTAACAAGTTAACGTTATTGTCCCACGATTGAGTTTAATGGGATAAAATGTAAATGTTTTTTTTTTTTCTCAATTTTTGAGGGTGATATTTGCATTTTCCCATTTGGAAATGTTTCACCAAACTTTGAACAATTGCTTGTATATTTCAATTAGAAGTCAGGGGAAATTGATAGGAATTGTATAACTTTGAAATTAATTCAAATTTGAGATTTTAGATTTTGTGCTTAACTAGTCGTGTAGATTGAATGTAGGAATTCACTTGGAAGACAACTCAAAGTTGGGTCAAGTAGCTCAAGTCTAAGGGCATTTTTATTTGACTCGGCCTCGTTTCAACCTTTACAGTGATAAAGAGTCACAAAACAGCAGGTCGCGCTATATATTAAAATGACTCATGATAAGCACTCTGTTGCAGTGGAGATGAAATTGCTTTTTTGGGGAATATA
The DNA here is from genome assembly GCF_051362555.1 of Lingula anatina. Classification (NCBI taxonomy): domain Eukaryota; kingdom Metazoa; phylum Brachiopoda; class Lingulata; order Lingulida; family Lingulidae; genus Lingula; species Lingula anatina. Next base: position 64,839,746 of record NC_141767.1, on the reverse strand, counting down.
TATTCCCCCCACGTCCTTGTTGTCTCACAGCAAATACCGCGCGACTCAGGGCGACAACGATATAGAACTCTCCGTAAAAGCACTGCTCCATCTTGAGCCCGGTTTGGTATTTGCGTCGCCGTGAATATATAAAAATGATTTGGTAGTTTTTTAATTGTAATTTGACTAATGCCTGGACGATCACTGCCACACGAATTGTCTTTGAGAACTTAATCTTAATTCTTTCGTCGATAGGTGACGCAACAGTTCAAGGCAGGTGGTCGGATATCTCCGCCTTAATCTGGAATGTTTCCATATTATTGCAGCATTCTGTAAGTGAACTTGAATCAGGCCTTTGATAAAGTATAATGAATTTGTTATACTCCTTCTAAATCACGATTATGCACGTGGCCTACCAACATCTGTCGTTTTGCAGCGCATGCGTGAAACAAAACTCGGACCCATAAAACTAACACTGTTTATTTGCTGAGGTAAAATCAAACATCGAAGGTCTACGTGAGTAAAGAATGTTTTTGAATAGACCGTGTCAATTTATTGATGTTTCGACAAATTTTGTCCGCTAGAAGAATCGAAGATTAAAAGATTACACAGCCAGATAATCCAACTACAACAAATAAAAACGCTATTGAAACCACCGGAAAACTATTTTCTTTAAATAGAGAAAACTGAAGCTCTTGGCTGCCGCACGGCATTGCATTGACATCGTCAAGCTCGCACCTGCTTGCCAAGTAAAAGGATTCTTGAAATCACCTACTAACACAAAGATAAATCATCGTTTCCATTTGACCCTGCCACAGATTATCGTAAACTGCAAACCAATAAGATAGGCGGAAAATCGCCCGGGGCCGGTTAAGTGAGCCTTTCTGGTGGCAAGAGGTGGTCCCGGCAGGTGATGAAAATGAACACGATAAATGAACAATCTTTTTAAACAGTTAATGTCAAAAGACTCTTTGTCCAGTACATTAACTGATGACAATAGGTGCAGTAATTTTAGGCCTTGTAATTGGTTTGGGAAAGACAAACACATAGAGAAGTGTAGAAAAAAATGTCGTGATCTGTAAGCGAAGATTTTTTAGTAACGATGTTGAAAGACTTTGCCATAAAAACTCGACAAACTTAAATAAGGGTCGTAATGTCACTTGACCGCTATTATTAGTATTTTCCTGAACGTACTGGGCCCATTTGTGTACGTATTGTACTGCAATTTCTAATTACAGGATGTGACCATGACGTCAACAATATCAGCTATCTTCATTTCAAAATCTTATTGTGTGGAAATCCTGTTGGGTAAACCCCCTACGGTTCGGTTGTGCAAGACCGACACTCGCTACCATTTCTGGCGGATGCCTTGCTCGGTCCGAACGGTGGGGGATCCAAACTGTCAAAAGATCATTTATGCGGAACAACAAATTAAATAATCAGTGGAACTGTTAACTGCCCTACCTAGCAAGCCATCTGGCCCTTCATTTACCTGTCTTCCTGCAAGAACTGGATGGGGGGGGGGGGGGCTGTCATCGTTTAGTAAAACTTCTATTATCTGTAGAATTTTCGATTATTCTCCTTTCATGGGTAATAATTGGGCTATTTGCCGTCGCTGCCCAATGTTTTCAAACAAGTGACAAAGTGAAACCAGCGTGAGCATTTATCGAAATTGCATCAGTAATGATAGTAATAAAAGGAGGCTTAAAGTGGCCAATTTAGTAGCGTCGTGGATTTGTGAAACAGGCAATACGCCATATGTTCCTCTTACTGGAAGCTCCTTTAATGAGTTTGTATAGGGGATTGCACCTACGCATGCGAATTCTGTCAAAATTACCTATTCACTGCCGATCTGCACGTATTAGCTACTTCACAGCCCCTTGCCGGCCTAAACACCTAGGTTTACTTCACACTTTGCCCACGTGAAGAGCTTTCAAGTAGCCAGTGCTTGTCACCACAACCCTCCTCTTCAGTTAAAGTTAGCCATTTTAATGTGACACTCTCAATTAGTGTCATCTGAATTCTACTTTTCATACCTGTCCCTGAGTCCTACCCCCAGGGTACAGCTTTGTGCCATAACAGCAGCCAGATGAGCAGGAAGACCCACTTAATGGATAGTAATTGTCGTTCAAAGGCAATTGGTTGGCGGTTTTGAGGATTATTTGAGTATTATAGAGTGCTTGCTCTTGTAGCCGTTGGTCAGTTTCCAACCTACCGTGAACGATGACAACACTATGTATTACAGGACAATGTTGACCAAGGTATTCACGTTTTTCCTTCTATTTGTTGCCGTAGGTTCGTACTACTTCCCTAGTCCACACCAGCCCTGCCAAAGCATTAGCAGCAAAGGAGGAACTTTGGACTTAGTATTTAGAATCTTGGAATCTGATTTGAACGAAACCTGTGACGAGAAGACAATCCAGTGGACACGGAATGGTGTGAAGATAGACGGCGTACAAAACTCCGATAAGTATGGTGTGTGGAGCGCCGGCTGGGGAGTCATGGCTGGAGAGTACGTGTCGCTTCTCAGAATAAGAAGCGTTCAGCCCGCAGATTTGGGGAAATATTCATGTCACATTGAGTGTGTCGGTCACGGATTTAACAAACATACGGTGACTGTCTCCACACAAGTGTGCCTCAACCTGGAGGGAGAAGCCGGTAAGTGATACAAACGTCTTGTTTTCCATTTGAACTCTCCCCGTGTTGTTCCAATTCACTTCCTACTCCCTAACCGTCGTCTTTATCTAAGACATGTCAAATTTCATTCATTCGAGATACAATGGTGTGTTTTTAAAATCACTTTAAAGTGCTAAGTAAAATATATCGCCAATTTGTAGTTACGTTGCTACAATGTCAACGCAACTTTCACTGAAAGAAAAGAAAAGTATTAGTGTCGCAAATTTATTTTACTAGTAGACTAACCTCTGCTTTATCTTTTTTCAAGTAATTTGCCAGCCATACAGTGACACTTGTAGAAGTAAATTCCTCAATGGACAATGTGACTCCGAGTGCAACGGACCTGAAGAATTATTTGATGGGTTTGACTGTCGTCGGAAAATTGCGCCATGCAATCGTTTATACGACAACTACTGCCGTCGAAGTTTCGCCAACGGAGTGTGCGACCGTGGCTGCCGCGCAGAAGGCTGTGCCTACGACGGCGGGGATTGCCCGAGCAGACAAACACCCAACGTATTTCACGGTAAATTTGTCGCCGTGACTTCTCAGGAGCCTGATGTATTAAAGGTGGATCTTAAGGCATTTCTGTGGCGCCTCAGTCGTCTGCTAAGAACTATTGTCACTGTAGACCAGGATCTTCAGTTTAGAACTTACCTTTCAGGGACAACAAGCACAAAACTGGAAAATTATATCAATTATGCAATAATACCTTGGACTAATTTAAAAAATACCTCCATTGACTACCGTTGGCAGGACTACGGGAAAATTTTGAAAAGCGGGTAGGTTGTATCTCATTATTTGATATTATTCACACTGCAACACGACACCTTCTTCTTATATAATGGATTGCTTGTCACAGTAGTCGTCAGATTTATATCTGATTCTTGTACTCAAGGTGAGTGTATAATATATTGTTTATACACGCTAAGCCTTTTGTGTTGCAAACGTCAAACCCTTGGCGGGATTCAAGTTATCTAACTTGTGTCGTTTTATTCTTTAAGGTCGGCCGTCTATTTAAAACTGGTCAACGCCAATTGCGATCTTTATTGCCTCCAAACGGCGGAGATGGTGACAAACTATATAGCAGAGTCATTACGAAGGGGATGGGACCCAGGCATACCACTGACAGGAGTCGGAGGTGAGTTATTTTTCTTGTAGCCCGGAGCTCCTTCTTTGTGGTATAAAAGACGATCTGATTGCCGTCTTAATGCTGGCACAATCAGAGCTGTCGTTGTGGATAGAAGTTCCAAAAGACGGCATTGGGCATGTAAATAAGACACTAATTCGCACTTACTACATACTTGAGCCTAATGTAGATTATCACAAGATCAAATTTGTTCGCCTTTATTTGTTGATACAACACAACCACGAGGGGTTTAACAGATGTGTTAATAAAGGCGCAAAAGCCGTGAGAAGTTAGCCAAATGTTGTAAAAATCATAATTCTTACCGAGAGCTACTGTAAAATGCAGGCTAATACTTTGAGTAAACGCCCTTCTAAGAAAGTTTTTCAAGGGCCATCAGTAGCTAAATATGTACTTCAAATCAACTGGAAAGTGATACAATAGCAAGATTCAATGAGTAATTCGTGGTCCGAACCCCGGGGCTCGGTCCTTACGTACAGATATCTAAGTTGACCAACTTTCACATATCATATCCAAAATATGTACCTCAAACAGGATTAATTTAGACTAGGGGAATCAAAGTATCGCATTGTCCTTACCTTTGAGATTCCACGGTAAAAAACAATAAGAAGTCAGCATGGATAACATATAAGTATTTTCAATTCTACTCTGTTTAGCGTCACAATATTCAAGATGATGATTTTTCTCTTTTCAGTGCCACGAGCAGTACCACTATGCCAAAAACAGTACGGCTCCTTGCTGGACAATATCCCGGAGGCCGAGAGCAGCACAAATATTAACTATAAAAAGAACGCAAATAATGACAGTGGCAGCACGTCTAACAGTATTCTTGACTTCATTACTTCAATAGATTTGGGTATTTTAATAGGGGCCGGCCTGGGGCTGGTTGCTCTTTTAATTCTTGTTATCGGCGTGGTTTGCATCTGTGCGCCAGCGAAAAGAAAAGTTCCTCGAAAAGAAGCAGAAAAGCTGCCCGATATTCGCAAACCCGAGCACGTGATAAAAGGGTCCAAACAAAAACAGTGGGAAGTCACTGTGACCAATGAAAACGGGACAAAGTGTTGAGATGTTGAGCATCAGTTTTCCCATTTATCATATTCATATCAAATTCACTATAGGGAATGGTTAGAGACCACTGTTGACGTGGCAGTTGTTTTGACGAGGAAGGAGTCGTGAGCGTTTTCCGAGCTTTATTGTACATAATTATGTGATGTAAACAAGTGTATATGTTTTTTAAGAACGCATTTATTCTGTGCCAAATGATTAGTTTTAAATAACTATAACAGCAAGATGCCAGACACCATAATCTCGGAAGTACATATACCTAGAAAGTAGTGTGTATTGTCCGTATTGTGTGGACCGTTATACCCAGTCGGAGTCCGTATAGAGTACATTACATGGAACATTGATGCATTGCAAGATGTGTAATGCATGAAAGAAGTTATGTCCATGATATATCCTAGCTGCGTTTGCATCAGGTTATATCAGGTTCAGTTCTGGCTTAAGACTTGATTGCAATACCCCTAAGGTAAACTCTCTGTTGTCCCTGATTTAAGTGTTCAGTGCATTGACAGAAACCGTTGCCATAGAAATTGGGCAACCTTAAACATCAGTAGTGGGATCTAGTACCCCCGATGTGAAGGCAGTTTATCCCGAATTCGATTTCCTTAGTATGATGAGCCACCTTTTATTTAAGATAGCTTATGATCCAGATGGGTTCTATCAATGTAGAGCATCATACATGGACGGCCTTTTCTTTTGTGCAAATATCTTAGAACGCTTACTGTATGCAGAGATATGTGAATTATGTACTCCATTGTTCCATAACAATACAGTTGAGAAGATGTATAAAAGAGCTATTTGTCTGGGATGGTTATTCCATTTTTGATCACAATCACACACTGGATGGCAATTTATGCATTCTATTGCGCTACGTGACAGGGATGACACGAGGTCCATATGGCGATAATACTATGTATATACTTTTTAATTTGTAAATGAAATATAACTTAATTTTGTTTAAATAAAAGATAATCAAAAGCTAGTTGAGTCTGTATAATTCTGGAGTGTAGGCGTTCAAAGGAGCCGTTAAATTTGAAAATACTCCTATTAACCGGAGATATGTAAGGTAACAAAGACATGAACACACACTTAGTAAAGGGATGAAATGCAGTTCTTTTTTTGTAGGGGGATTTATTTGTTATTACCCGTGATATCAAAAGATACGTTCAATGTAGGATCCAAGATTCAATCAAGAATATAATCTTTTGAGATACGCTTGTGGGAAGACCGAGCTCCACACCTTCCTCTATTCTTTGGTACCTTTTTAAACACTTTTGATAAGCAGCGTTTCAACCCAACTTGGGTCATCCTAACCCAGTGCAGCACATTACGCCGTCCGGTTACGGTAAGCTTTCCAAAAGAATCCATCCAAACAGAAGGATTTGATTTGCTGTCTGTATTATCGTCATCATTCGACCTGCTCAGATGGTCGCACCGAGTAAGGCCAACTCAAGTTGGTTTGAAACGGAACATTGGTTCTGCCGCATATACCTGTGACTGTCTGTGTGCTAAGGCTTGTGATCATAAACCATGTCCTCTTACGTTGGTAATCTGTCAGGCGTGCACTTTTTCAGTGCAAATTCGCATTCCAAACATCCTGCGAAGTGCACCAGTCTTTTCAAGTGCGGCTCTACGTGTACCAGAGACAAAGACTAATTTTATTTATAATTCTATATCCCTTTCAATAACCCATGTTGGATATAGTATAGTCGAGTACTCAATTTCTAAATAAGAGAGCTAAAAATAAACAACACAACAAATGAATTCAATTATAGTACAGGAATTGGCGAAAAGAACCGTTTATAGACTTTCCCTAAATATGGAGGTCCTGACCAGCAAGCCCAGACACCGAAAATATATGACATGATAAAGCCTATTAAGGCTATTGTTAACAGGCACATAACGTAAAACATTGCATAGGGGTTAACATAATATAAGGGTATCATTCATGGTTGTAATAACATATCATAATGGATCTCCTCGGAGTAAGATGAATTCATAGACAGGTGCGTTAAAGAACAGCACCCTAAATATATAATGGTGTTATTAGCCCGTAAGGATGACCAAACCCGATTGTAGCTAGTTTTTCTTGAAGGCAAATAACATGTGAATACAATGTATGGTTTTTTTTTTTCTAATTTAACAGGCACTTTTCTACATGGAGCAAATCTTAATTCAGTCACCGTAAAAGTAATGGAAAAAGAAAAACATAGTATATTTGCCGCATAAAATATGTCTCATTACGAACTTTAACTTTTCTTTTGTGATCAATGCACCTAAATGGTCATTGGCTTTTGTACATCATGACAGGTAAAGTTAATCCAGTTTAGGTAATCAGTGAACCAATAATAACGTCTGTGACTCCAACGCCATTACATTATTGTGTTATATGCACTGCGTAGGTCGGCTTCGATAGCGCATTCTGGTCACGTTTCATACGCAAAATACCGATGTCAAATTTCATAAACAAAATAAGGAAAAGAAAATACACATGAACCCCACATACGTGTCTGCTTTTATAGGGGAAATTAATACGTGTCTGCTTTTATAGGGGAAATAAATATTCCAGGTCATCCATGGTAGGTAACATTTTTTTTTTAATTTGCTATTGAATTCAATTTCTGTTTTAATAACCTTCAGCATCACGTTAAATTTTTTCTTTCTTGAGATCATCAAAGATAACAATGAGTGTGAGAAACAAAGAACTACTTTGTCGATATTTAGAGTCTTTATTGACCCAACGTATCTTTCTGCAATAAGATTCATAAAAGTTTCAGATAAAGTATATTCACGTCAATTGCCACCCCAGGTGGAATTCAACAGCAGTTTAAATGAAGAAGCCCACTCAGCATGGCAAAAAAGGCACAACCACTCCGTCTCAATCATTCCTTCCACATTTGAAGTGGCACTCATACAATTCAATGTGAGCTTACTGCTCATCAAAACGGAAAACAGAAAATAAGACAAGATCACAAGCTCAGATGTTGATTATGGAACTTTTTAATAACACGAGACTTGTAATTCAATGTCGATTCTAGTATTTGTCTTATTGCCTATCATAATTTAAAACAGATTTCAAACTCTTCTGACTATTTCAACTACAAAAACAAATATTACAAAAATTTGGTGTCCCAGACAATTTTGTCAAACATTCATTAACCGTTACAAGATGATAAAAGCATAGTTGCAACGGGCATTTTCATACAGTCCCGTTACCTTCTCAGTGTTAAACCATTTCCTCTTTATTAGGGTTTGATGCCACTGTATATTAAAGTGATAATTTTTATTTCTTGATAACCTTTTGGGATACTAAATAAAAATTATACATATCAAGTGAACTTACTCGACAAACCTCTCCAGATTGTATAAAGAAACACCATGATGATGTCAATAAGATCCAAATAAGGAATGAACCTGCATTTTCAAAACACAGACCAGACCGATGTAAACTTGTACAAATGTTTCTATATGACCATTGGGCTTAATGAAATGTATAATTCAAAATATAAATTCTTTTTGTTAGTATTTGTAGTTGTGCACAGTATGTAAATAACCTGCATCATTTAATAATGCATCATTCTTAAAAGAATACACAAAAAATATCTGTACCTCAAACATTATCACTATCATCCTTCAAAATGTAATCTTTCAAGATTCACATTACATTCTGGAGTATTCAGACTTGATATAATATACTATTCATTGTATCTGTACACATACACACAGGAGTTGTGACAGTGTGATGGCCGTCACTTCCCAAACCGCTGCTGTGTGTTCCCATAGTCTTGTAACAGGGATAGGAATGTCTTGTAGGAGAGACCTCTGTGGGAAGGACTTACACTGAAATAGAGCAGCAGAAACATCATCGCAAATGTTCACATAGAGCATACACCATATTGAATCAATATGTGCAAAAGGTCAATTCTTGCATTGAAAACATGATCAAAATGTCTTTTAAGTGTGATGCCATATATTCTGTAGATCCCTTGTTCGAAAAGGAATTATACTTATATCCAAAGTCATGGATTTTGGAATCTCTCTCAATGATTAAATACAAATCATTGATCTAGTGGATAAACTGTATTTCTGGGGTAGCACTAGCAATTTTTTTCACTTAGCCAAATCACCACATTTTTGTCAATTTGTTATCAAAATGGTTATAATTTGGCTAAAACGTCAAATCAAGCCCTTTTTCTTTAGCCAATTTAAGCCAATTTTAGCATTTGGCTAAATTGGCGAGTGTTAGCGCTACCCCAGTATTTAATATTGCACCTAGAAATAGTACATAATAATACAAATGCAACTGCAATGTATACCTAGCAAATAGTTTATAATCTCCTTAACAAGAAATGACAACTTACAAAAACTCAGTGAGACGAATTTGCCATGGAAGAAATCCCATTAAACATTCTGCAGCACCAAATTTAATCACTAGATCAGGGTCTGGAAAACGTGACTTTTCTGAAAAAAAAAAAAAAAGGAAAATATTGACAAAGGTCAATCGTAGCTGGAGTCAGTGTAGGTTTCTCTGATATATGCTTTATATGATACAGTAGATCAGAAAAATATGACAGAGTGAAATTACAAAATCAAAACATATCATGTCAAACTAACAAACAAAATAAGTTTTACATAAAACAGTATGCAGAAAAGTAAAAAGACATTCAATATAAGATTGTTAATCCAAGACATGCTACGTTCTGTTATCTTACTGAAAATAAAAATCAAAACACCAAAGAAAAAATACCTAGTAGGTAATTTTCTACATTTTGCAGGGATACATCCTCTACCTTCCATCTTTTCTCCTTCACTGATTTGCTGATTTCTTTGGCTACCTGAACAAGACTGAGCTGGCCGTCCTCCTCAGACAGCAGCTGAACATCTGAGCTGTTACTACTGGATGATCCTTTAATGAATGAAAATTTCACAGCAAAATAAAGATTAACTTAAACAGCATTTGCAGTACAGCTTTAGCTTTTGGGATCATAGGCCTGTACTACATCTGCTGTAAAATATGAAAATGATTGTCAAAAACAGAAAAAAATACTAGTCCAAAAAGAATTTTAGCCCTTTTTTTGCATTGGCTACAAATAAGTCCGGGAACCCAGAGGGTTGAGCAAGCCTGAAAAGATCACCAATTTTCTTGTACCTGGCAATGACTTACATGCTTACCCATGTATGAAAATGGCAGTCTGCCATATTTCCAGTGGTGGGTGTGGTCAGGGGGGTCCAAAACAAAGGCCCCTCAAATCCAGCTAGCAGTACTTTTTAGGAGAACCCTTAGAAACCTATTGGGGGTCTTTCAGCATGGTCTCAGATATATTAAATAGATACTGACAGACAAATTGAGTGGTGGGGTGTGGCTGGCAGACCCTGATTTATAGGGGGTGGAAATCCGGCTAGCATGACCTAAAAGTTAACCCTAAAAAAATAACTGGAAAATGTTCCTTAAAGTCCCAGGAAAGTTGAATGACCATCGACAGACAATTTAAGTGGTGGGTAGTGCCCGGCAGACACACCCAAAGAGCCACACCCTCAATGTACAGCTAGCATGCCCAAAATTTAACTCCAAAAAAATAACTGGAAAATGTTCCTTAGAGTCCCAGGAAGCTAGAATGACCATCGTCAGACAACTTAAGTGGTGGGTAGTGCCCGGCAGACACGCCCAAAGAGCCACGCCCCTGATGTACAGCTAGCTGTATCCTTAATATAACTCTTTCAAAATGGCTGGAAAATGTTAAGTAGAGTTCCAGGATAGAGTAAATGTGTTTGCTTGAAATAACAAGGCAGCAAAGCTGTCAAATGTACAGACAAAAAAACAGAAAATAAAGATGCAAAAAAGGTCATTTTGTCAATTTTGATGCAATAATAAATAATGCTTATAATAGCACTGTCAGTCAACACTGAATTTTAATCTTGCACAACAGGTAACATGGTCAATAACAGGAGCGGACCCAGAGATATTTTCTGACAGTATTACAAAGTATCTATGTTGATCCATCCTCCATTTTGATGGTCTTCCAACAGAAAAAAACAGATACCAGTCAATATAAACTTAATAACCTGACTGTATTCAGGAAGACCCAGAAGATGGTCCACCCCTTCAATAAAATTACAGTTTCAGAACCATGAGAGTTCAAATTCACATTATGAAACTGTCAATATTTGAAAAATGATGACAGTGCATAAAATAATATTACATAATGTTTAAAGACATAAAAAACAATACAACTGCTTATGTGGAAATACAGAAAATGTGCAGAGCCCCAGGCAGATGAGAGTTAAAAGTCACAAATGCAAGTGTTTGAGAAAAAATTATAAAGGAAAACATAACAAAGCTAGAAAAGCACTTTGAGAGTGCAGACCTCTGCCAAGGCAGCAATTGTTGATTATTATTGATAATTGATTGATTATTGTTCCAGACCACCACCAAAAATTAATCATTGTCCTCTTTGGCCCACTTCCGACAGTTCCTGAAAATTTCTGCAAAATCAGTCCATAACTTTTTGTGTTATGTGGATGACAGACAAACGGGGGTGAAAATATGACCTCCTTGGCAGAGCTTGAGGTAAATATAATTCCAATGAAGATGCTATTCAAACTTTTAATCTTCCAGTTTGATATATATATATATATATATATATATATATATATATATATATATATATATAATTTAAAACTTATTTGCAATATTAAACAAAATTTACCTGCATAATTATCACTGCTTCCTTATTATTAATCTAGCAGAGAGCTTTACCTTTGGGAGTTTACAGGGAAATATCAACAAGTGTGCTTTATGTAATCTCATTTAATGGCCTATTAAGGCAAATAACTCTGAAATTAATCTAGTGATACCCAAGGGTAATTTACAGACTGACCCACTCAAAGGTCTTTAGGCCCATAAGTCACACTTTAAGAAAAGCACAAAACCATAATGCCCAAAATAGGAGACTACCAATCCTGATGCAATAATACATTATGTTTAACTGCACAGTCAACATCAACTTATGCACAACAGGTAACACAGACGAAATTAAAAGCATAAGGCTTCAGGCCCATCGGAGTTCAAGTTTATACTTAGAAAGTGCCAGAATGAGAAAAATGAAAATTTCACAAAAAATGCATAAATTCAATAAAAATGATAATCCAATAGAGCTGGTTTTCTCATATGAGCTGAAGGCCAATCCTAAAAATCATACTTGTAAGTTAAAAATGATAATAAGTAGCACAGTTTTCTTTTCATAATGTTTGCAGTAGCAGTGCAAAAAGATTGTTGTCAATTTTGATGTAACATTACATAATAAATTAGAGAATAATTATCACCAATTTTTGTTTATTGACTATAAATAGGATGGACATGTAGAAAATATGATTACCATTCGGCTTCATGTCCATGGGAGCTCTGTATCCCACAATGAATATGCCAAAAAGATAATGAATATTACACTAAAATGTATAGCTTCCAGAAAAAGAAGCCAATTAGACTGCTTTTCCAACTCAGGCTGCATTTTAGTCCTGTGTTTCTTTTTTGAAAGTTTGACAGTCATAAGTAACACAGTTTTCCCATAATGGTCATCAAGGCAGCAGCACCCAAAATTGTGTTTTCTTCTATTTTGATGCAACATTACATAATGCTTAACGGCATAATGACCATCGATTTTTAATAATAAAATATAAGTGTCATGAATTTTCAGAAAATGTTACTAGCATGGGTCTTCAAGCCCGTGGAGGTTCTAAGTCACACCTTGGAAATGCCAATATGTGAAAAATTACATTTTCACAAAAAACTGTTTAATTGCCAGAAAAATTTACCAAACAGACTGCATTGCCTACTGAAGCTGTATTTTAGACCCATGTTTCTTTCCTGTAAGTTTGAGAACAGTAATTGACACGATTTTCCTTAAATGGTCATCATGGGAGCAGTGCCCAAAACAGGGGTTTCTTCAAATTTTGATGCAACATTACATAATGTTTAACAGCATAATGACCATCAATTTTTAATTATAAAATATTAGTATAACGCATATTCAGAAAATGTGACAAGCAAAGGTCTTCAGGATCATGGAACTTCAAAGTCATATATTGAAAATGCCAATATGTGAAAAATTAAATTTTCACAAAAAAACTGCTTAACTACCAGAAAAATTTACCAAACAGACTGCACTGCCTACTGAAGCTGTATTTTAGTCCCATGTTTCTTTCCTGTAAGTTTGAGAACAGTAAGTGACATGACTTTCCTTAAATGGTTATCATGGGAGCAGTGCCCAAAATAGGGGTTTCTTCAAATTTTGATGCAATATTACATAATGTTTTACAGCATAATGACCATCCATTTTTCATAATAAATTATACCTGTCATGGATTTTAAGAAAATGTGACTAGCATGGGTCTTCAAGTCCGTGGAGGTTCTAAGTCACACCTTGGAAATGCCAATAAGTAAGAAATTAAATTTTCACAAAAAACTGTTTAATTGCCAGAAAATTTACCAAACAGACTGCATTGTCTACTGAAGCTGTATTTTAGACCCATGTTTCTTTCCTGTAAGTTTGAGAACAGTAATTGACATGATTTTCCTTAAATGGTCATCATGGGAGCAGTGCCCAAAATAGGGGTTTCTTCAAATTTTGATGCAACATTACATAATGTTTTGCAGCATAATAACCATCAATTTTTAATTATAAAATATTAGTATCATGGTTATTCAGAAAATGTGACTAGCAAAAGTCTTCAGGCCCATGGAACTTTAAAGTCACATATTGAAAATGCCAAAATGTAAACAAGACAGCACTGTTCTGAAATGGGTTTATTTCCATTTTTAACACTATTTTAACATAAAACAAAATAAACAGTTTACTGCAATTTTTATATGACCAATGAAGAAAATTGATGAGATGGGAAAAGTATCAATAGAACAGTGTTAAATGTCCAATTTCCTCCATTCTGAGATTCTGAACATAGTGGATGAATGCATCTGACAAACTGCAATGATATGAGTTTATTTCCATTTTTGACACTTTATTACACAATACACGATAACAAGTTTACCATCATTTTTACATAATCAGCTAAAAATGTTGTAAAGATGCAGGAAATATCAAACAAACACTTTTACATTTCTTATTAGTTCAATTATGAGACTATTAACATGCCTAAGAATTGAATCTGAGGAATTGTGAAAAAACAGCATAACTCCTAAAATAATGGCCCAATTATACTGAATTTTGAACTCAACCTGCATTTTAGTAAGATTGACCACTCCTGTGAGTACAATGACAATTGGCCAATCTGTTTTTCTTATATTGTGTTTACGGTGTTGCATATATGCTGAAAAAAGTGAAAAAAAAGCATAACTTCCCTAAAAATTACCCGATCATGCTGATTTTCGAACTTAACCGGCGTATTATGAATATTCATCAGTAATGTAAGTTTCAAGCCAAAATGTAATACAGTTTTTCACTTATCGTGTTTACGGTGTTGCATATATGCTGAAAAAAGTGAAAAAAAGCATAACTTCCCTAAAAATTACCCGATCATGCTGATTTTCGAACTTAACCGGCGTATTATGAATATTCATCAGTAATGTAAGTTTCAAGCCAAAATGTAATACAGTTTTTCACTTATCGTGTTTACGGTGTTGCATATATGCTGAAAAAGTGAAAAAAAAGCATAACTTTCCTAAAAATGACCCGATCATGCTGATTTTCGAACTTAACTGGCGTATTATGAATATTCATCAGTACTGTAAGTTTCAAGCCAAAATGTAATACGGTTTTTCACTTATCGTGTTTACGGTGTTGCATATATGCTGAAAAAAGTGAAAAAAAGCATAACTTCCCTAAAAATGGCCCAATCATGCTGATTTTCGAACTTGACCGGCGTATTATGAATATTCATCAGTTCTGTAAGTTTCAAGCCAAAAGGTAAAATGGCTTTTCACTTATCGTGTTTACGGTTAAAGTGCACGGCGACGGCGACGACAGACGCAGATGATGGCTATATGTACAGACAAATCTGTGTCTGTACATAAAAAGTACACAACACTGAGTCTTATATTAATTAATTAACTGACCAGTGTCCACGCAGGTCACTTCAGGTAATTACATTTTGCATATTAATAAATGACTTTTGTAAATAAAGAATTACAAGAATAGTCATAAAAAAGGATTTTATTACAAATTCCAAATTGTCTCACCTGTATTTTTCGAACTATCATACAGTCCATTGTATACATTTATATTAAATGATTCTCGCCGTTTTTTATATAATTCTTCTTGCCTTTTATGTATTTCTTCTGCTAAATGGTTTTGGTTTTGTCTGATTGCACCTGAAACCAAATGACAACACTTGTAAATAATACTGATCTTTAGAAGTTGTTTGCAAGAAAACTATATTAACCCATGAACATAAAATTTAAGTAATAAAGCCAGTTGGGATGTTAGAATCATAATTTATCAATAATAAATATTAGGTGATGATCACTAGAAAATATGACCTATCACCACAGAAGCTTAACTTTATGAATGTTTCATTTTTGAAAATCCCTTGAGTGTGTGTGACTGATACAAAATAGTACTTTTACTTTTTCTCTCTGGGTTAGGCAATGTAGCTTATGATCTGATCTTCATGATAAGTCCAGTGCATGTCAGCAACATGTCGATTGTGCATCAAGTTATTAAAGTAACTACTCATCACTTAAATGTACTCACCTTTTCTATCATAAACAGATATATATGATATACCTAGTGTCATGCACCATATAATAATGTTTGCAATGTCTATATAAGATATGTTGTCCTCTAGAATGATGACACCCAAGTGAATTGGAAGTCGTTTCAACGATTTGGAATCGTATGACTGTACGTCTCTGCCCTTGAAAGGGGCCCATGGTTTAGCAACATGTTTAATCCAGCTACAGATCCAAATTTTTATAGCTAACAAAAAATGTGCCAATTGTAATAATGTACCTAATACACTCATACTAAGAAGTTAGCGAATGATGAAACTTATGAACGGCCACCGGCTTCCATGCCTCGACGAACAGACAGCTCAGCTGGCAACAGGACCGGATCTATTTTATAGAAAATACTTAAATCTGATTGGTCATTATTAACAAATCCTACCACAGATACAATTTGAGCAAAGCTCACACATAAATACAAGAACAATATACTGAAACTTAGCAAACATACTCAATCCTTTTTTTAAATTGTAATAATATTCTTTATAAAATATATACATGTGTATTGTTTTGGACCATATTTTTTAATCAAACCATTTAAATTTATGTTTGGTATGTCATGTACGACAAATGTACTCTTTTCATTGGCTGCCGCTAGGACTTGATAAACTATTAGCTGGTACGTTGTAAGAGAAATTAAGAGAGGAGGGGAATTTTTTCCGAAAAAGTACCCATGCCCCAAATGAAATAAAAATATGGAATCCAATAAATATTGAGGTCAACATCGGATTGAGGACACCCCACATACAAAAAACGTCATAGGGAAAAAAAAACACATTTATTCTTTAATTTTTTTTTGACAATGATGATATTGATAAAGCTACTTTTGCTATAGGGGCCTATGTCGTTAATCAACAAAATAATAACCAGTGAGTATCTTCTTGATGATTACCTCTGAGTTTATGGTTTGTTGGTATTTAAGTGATACCGGCAGGATAAAAAAAACGTTAAAAACTAACTGTATATGTATTTGACGATAATTTCATTTATAACTACGTGTAAATCATCATAAAACATAGGCCCTATATGCAATGAATAAATAAGCTTTTTGTCAAATTTCCAGGTTTGAAATTAAATAGGCAGTGGGTGGAAAATTTGATTCATTGAAAAAGTAAATCGGACAAACGAAATACAGCTTTATGACAAAGTTAAAGCCTAATGAATAACGCTATCAAAATGTAGCATGTGTAACATAGTTCTTTAAATGTGTGAGTGCGTCGTTTAAGAAAAACGAAAGGAGATAAATATTTTCGTTTTGCAAATATCCCCTTCTTAAACAATTTGCATGAACAAAATTATCATCTTACGCTAAACTTAGTCTCTCCATTATCCGGTGATCAACAAATATATCCTAACACAATCTAGCATCAACATAGTAAATTAGTGTAGATTCCAGGCTGTGCAGCGCATATGATTAACCTGGATGGCGTGCTGACACTGATCGGCTTGGTTGATATCGTCTTTGGGCAGGGAATATATTTGCAGATGCGTCACGGTCTGCACACAGTAGAACATTCACAAAGTGAATGGGGGTTTGTTCCTGTGCAATGAGATTTACTTTATGAACTAGTTTGTCGCGCTTGCAGAGACAATCTTAACTCGCTACGATGCAGACTCGAAGAGTGTGCCTTATTGCAGTTTTCTGCATCTGCATTACAAGCATTTTACATCTAGTATTCAACAACGGGGTCGGAGGTAAGAAAACGTTTATTTAATACAATAGTGTATTATCTCAAATTTGATGTTGAATGTCACTTTTGAATTGGGTAATTTAACATAAAACCGTGGATACTCGAATGTAAAACTACCTGAGTAGCCAAAGTGGACTTGTTGAAGTCAGGTAGGTCTATTTTCTCATGGACATTGGCTGTTTAAAACAACTTCACGTAGCCACATTGCTAAATTTACATGTTCTAAATTTACGGTTTACGAATTTTCTAATGTCGATTGACATGAGAGGTAAACGGATTTCGCATTCTGTCTGTTCTGTTGACTAAATCACCTCTAGTGCAACCGGCAGACGATTCACTGTGAATTTTATAGACAAGCGCATTTAGACGTGACACTGCACATAATAGACGCTGCATATACAATGTATGGGGAATATTGAAGACGTATAAATAATCATTAACGTAACAACGCATGTACGTTAGGATGAGACAACGATTTTTTTTTTAAATTCTTACATAAAGCACCGGCTCGATATGCCTTATGAACTTTTTTATTGATGTTGTAATTTCAGACAGTCACGATGGCCTTTCATGCATGGTAAGTAATGCAGCAAATCCGTAGACTTTATATGTTTAAAAGTATGAATGTTATTGAATAAATTATTTTTTTCTTTAATCAGCAGCTTTTATATCGAATATTCACCTGGATAACCTCATTAACTGATGAAGATGCTCTGAACATTGGAGGTAAACAAGTTTCATATATAGCTACTGATTGAAGAAAAAAATCACTTTATTCTTATAACATCTGTTGAAATTCGTCTATAACTGTAATTGGTTTTCTCTGTACATAGCTAGATAAACGATGGGAGATCCAAAATTGTATACTTGTCATATTACATGTATAATCCTCTGCCACTAACAATTTTTTTTTTTTCAATTTTAAAAATATAAGCAAGGATGATTGAAATTTGCGTCACATGTCGAGAATGACTGGCACATATGTGTAGAACTATAGGATCTATCATATATACTAGTTTGATGGGTCCTTGTGTAGAATGAAGAGGCCCACGATTTACCCTATTTACTGAAAACAAAGCCTCGAGTAAGAAATCAGCACTTCTGATGTGTGAAGAATTTATCTAAAAAGATTCAAATCATGACACCATTCTTCACACTTCAGTCGAAATAAATATTCCTGTTAGTCCACCACGCTGTCCGTTCTAAACATCCTATACCCAAAAGAACTTCGTTGCAAAGCAGCAGTGGTAATTTGAACTAAAAGTGGTTGTTTCTTACGCTTAAGGAGCATTATATAAATAACATTCAAATTCAGTTCGACAATTTTGCAAGCTTTCTTTTGTTGGTATTTGATATTGATAATAATGATGACATCTTAATTACTTTATCTATAAGAAAACCACAAAATGGGATGCAGTACCGGAACACTGGAAATTGGAAAACAATAGAAGAAAGCAGTACGCAAAAGAGATGTGTAGATCCTTTGGAATACCCAAGCCTTTTAATATCTCAGATATAGGACAGATAACACAACTTTACGTCGACGACAGACACGGACTCCTTTTCTGTGAGGTGCCAAAAGTTGGCTGTACGAACTGGAAAAAGTTACTTCTCTATTTGACACATAATTATAATTATACTGAAGCGATGAGTCTATCGCAGGAAGATGTTCACATGAGGGTTCTTTCCTTTGTCACCCCTCTTGCCAGGTTCAACGAGTACGGGAGGAAATATCGTCTGCAGAACTATCTGAAGTTTATGATGGTTAGACACCCGATGGAGCGCGTCGTGTCGGCTTACGTGGATAAACTTGAAGATGACCACGACCCATACCTACTATGGCTGGGAAAAAGAATTCTTAAAAAATATAGGAAGAACCCGTCCGAAGATGCCTTAAAAACTGGACGGAGTGTGACTTTTCAGGAATTTATCAATTATCTGTTAGACGAGACCAAGACTGAATGGGGTAAAAAGAATATCGATATTCATTGGAGGACGTACGATAATCTATGTCATCCATGTTCTATAGATTATGATGTCATTGGAAAGTACGAAACTCTTGAAACAGACTCCAATAACATTTTAGATATGATAGGATCTCAAATAAGATATCCGTCTTTTAACAAGTCTTCAAAAACTGCGACTTTCATGGACAAATATTATAAGCAGTTAAGTCCAGGGATTGTTCAAAAGATTTGGGAGCTTTATAGAAGAGACGCCGAAATTTATGGCTACGATTATTCTGTGAAACAAAACTAGATTTCTACCACATTTGTGTGTAAAAAAAAACATTTATGAAAGTCTATGGTGGATATTAAGAATTGTCAAATTTAGCTCAGTCCTGTCACATTTAACGTATCTTTAAATTTCATGTCTAACAAATATTTTGTACTGCAGTGAAACAAAGAAACACATGGCCTAACAACTAAACGTTTTTACACTTATCTCCCCAAACTAATTTGAATTCCTTTTTTTGCTTTTTAATTTCTTGTTAAACAGAAATCAACTGATAGATGCTCAAAAAGTGTCGGCATGTCTTTATTGCAGCTGTAAGTTGCATGAATCTTCATGACAGTGTCATGAACGTCATACGGGTTCGTCAGTCAATTATTGAACTTCTACAGTTATCACGAAAATGGAAACTGCTTTGCTTAATTTTAATCGGATTGCTTTCCGTTTTTCTTCCTTACATCCTTTTATGACTTTTATTGCATCTTCCTCAATTTTCTTAGCTTTCTCTTCAGTTAAAGACGCAACTTGTTGGATAATTTCTTTGGTTCTTCATCATCCTTCTTTATATTGTACTCTGCATCACCTTACCCTCTACCAGGGCCGCAGTTATTACCAGAGACATATCCGTTAATATCAAGTGAAAAATTCATCTGTGGCCCTGGTAGAGGGTAGGATCACCTTGTTCGTCGGCTATGGAGGCGAAATCCTCCACGTAGACAGTTTTACCGACAGAGGGCTCTGTTGTCGGGGTGGGGAAAGTTGTGGGGAGGAGGACCGGTGTGAAGGGAATGGATGTCCGCCGTAATGCATGTCCGTAGGACATGTATTCCTAGAAATTAATGTCCTGCGGACACTAAGTCCTGGGAATGCATGTCCTGGCTCTTCCGTTCCTAGGAACGCATGTCCTAGGACATAATTTCCTAGGATTTAACGTCCAGTGGACACCCATTACTTAGTATTCTAAGTCCTGCAGACAGGTATCGATGTCCTAATCGGACATATTTTCCCAGCTAGACTGGTAATAGATGTCCTCTGACATTTTCATATGAATGATGTGTTAATTTCAGAAGATTTAAACGTGATGTTTAAGAATGTCATTACGCTTATTATAATTATTTGTATACATGTACCCCTATACACACTTTATTCGGCTAACTTAAGATATTTTAAATAAACAAAAAACTACAAATTAATATTAGATGTAGGATATATATATATATATATATATATATATATATATATATATATATATATATTATTTCCGATTAATATGAAAAATATGAGATTCGCGCCACCTTGTGAAATATGTCGGGCCTCTTCACATTACATTAATGCCTTAATTGTTGTTAAGCGGCCATTTACATACAACTGTATGTCTGGGGTACACAGCTTTGAATTTTGGCTCGTGTCCATTTCTAAACAATATGTTTTTGCCCTTATACACATCACATTATACGTTTTACGGGGTGTTTTTCGGTGAAATAATAGTGTGTGAAATAATACACAGCCGCCCTCTCGCGATATACTTGCTTACAAGTACGTGTTGAACACTTCTCGATCACGTTCGAGCTGTTCTGGTACTGGTATACATATCGTTTAGGTGACAGTTCTTTTTTTTTCTTGGTGCCTTGATGATCATTGGGAATATTTGTAGTTTGAGAGACATAATATGCAGTTTAAGACTGTAAATGAAACGTGTATAATTGTTAGATAAATAAATTGAATGTGTCTGTTATTTTTTATACATGCATTTTTACTATTAGTCTTCTGAGCGCAATTTTTCCCTTACATATGGATCCCGAATTTCCCATTCTAATTCTTTGTATTTTTAGGTGAAAGTAGAAAGAATATGCTCTTTTGCGTATAATTATCCGAAATTCGAGTTATTAAAGGAATTCTAAAATAGCTCAACGTTAAATAAAATAATCCAAATTGTATAACAAATTGTATAGTGCGTTTTGTTCGTTGAAATGGAGAATGAATTAGGATAACATTTGTATATAGAGTAACATCGCTGCTGAGGATTCGAACTCACTTACGTTTCTCTATGCTCTTGGTTATTCATCCAGCCGTCTTACTGATGAGCCTGTGTGGAAGCTGCTGCCAGCCGACTGAAAATTACCGATGCTTATGGCCCCGTGTTTATAATTATTGTACGGACATTAATTATGTAGGACTTGCGTTTCTGTGTATATGTGAAAGGAAATTATGTCCGACAGGAATACATGTCCTAGCTGCGTATAAATACAGCTGGGAATCTAGGTCCGGGTAGGACAGTACATCCTAGGGAACGCATGTCCATAGGACATGTTTTCCCAGATCCGTAGGACCTCCGTTCCTGGGGGACATGCATTCCTTTCACACCGGGGTGGTGTGATGACGATATTGAGACCGGCTGGTATCTGTGGTTTCCACTGGAAAAGGAGTAGTGTGGTTACTGTTGCCGTGACTGTAATGTATTCGTTGAAAACACGAAAAGCGTTCTTGGGGTGCACATACTGTATTTCACTGAATTCCGTAAACTGATGAAAAAGTGATACAAACTAATAAAAACTGATTTAAAAGCGTAAAACAATATCAGGCCTTCCCAACTACCAGACTCGGCACCTACGGGTCCAGAATAAACCGGTATATCTGACCACACTACCCGTTTTCAAGGTGTGTGTCAGATCGCATAAAAGAGTATCATACCCTATCACAAATTCTGTAAGCCTACCTGTCATCCGGGTATCGCGCCTCGTTTTCGTCAAGTAGGAGTCGCATGAATACAACAGACGACTCCCTCAATCAGGGGGTGGAAACGCGCTACTTATATGATTAAGACGAGCCTAGCCGTCAGTACCGGTTATTGTTTTGTGACCTTGAGGAGCAATTAGGTTTGGTCGTTGCGGCACGCATCAACAGTAGTTGAACTACCACACCTGGGTCTTTTGTTTTTGACAACTGTTCACTCGTCATCGAGGCGCTTGTTCAAGACTACAGGCTGATATCTACTAGTACTACCAGTGGCTTCATTAGTAACGTTCCCACAATACTTAAGTTTTCTGTCCGTGCGTACAAACCCTGAAAAAGGACAGCCTCGCTGACGAGAACAATGGACGTTTCTCACCTCTCTCTAGGATTACCCCTGCCCTCAATCTCGTCCATCCCGGTAGTCACGAAAATATTTAACCCCCGACAGAATATGCTTCTGCTATCAAAATTAGGTCTACTTTTCTAAATTAATATATACGTTTGCAAGTTCTTATTTACAAAACATCAATGGCTATGTCCTAACCTAAATTTTATGTTAAAAATTGCGGTACTGTCAGATTTGAGCATAAACAGAGAAAATTGCAGCAGCGCATGAATCTAGATGAGATGCACTACTTTCCAACCCCGCTTAGGATCATTGCTATCACATCGCGCACCAGGCAAAATCGGTGTGGTGGCTGATACTCTGTAATGCGATCTGACACACACCTTGAAAACGGGTAGTGTGGTCTGATAAACCGGTTTATACTGGACCCGTAGGTGCCGAGTCTGGTAGTTGGGAAGGCCTGAATATGGTCCGGGGAGACCGTGTCGCTAAACTGAATGGAATGTCAGAGCGGGAGTTCAAATATATACCTGTAGGGCAAGTCATGTGACACGTGAACACATCTCACTGCACACATTACTCTGATCTACTTTAATATATAGCATGTGTTGCAGTTACAGTTACGGTGGTGTGGTCGGTGGGTACAGTTGTGGTGGTGTGGTCGGTGGGTACAGTTACGGTGGTGTGGTCGGTGGGTACAGTTACGGTGGTGTGGTCGGTGGGTACAGTTGTGGTGGTGTGGTCGGTGGGTACAGTTACGGTGGTGTGGTCGGTGGGTACAGTTACGGTGGTGTGGTCGGTGGGTACAGTTACGGTGGTGTGGTCGGTGGGTACAGTTACGGTGGTGTGGTCGGTGGGTACAGTTACGGTGGTGTGGTCGGTGGGTACAGTTACGGTGGTGTGGTCGGTGGGTACAGTTGTGGTGGTGTGGTCGGTGGGTACAGTTACGGTGGTGTGGTCGGTGGGTACAGTTGTGGTGGTGAGGTCTATCCGTCAAACATTCATTAACCGTTACAAGATAAAAACAGCTCTCATAGTTGCAACGGGCATTTTAATACAGTCCCGATTCCTCCTCAGTGTTAAACCTTTTCCTCTTCATTCGGATTTGATGCCATTGTATAAGCGATAATTTTTATTTCTTGATAACGTTTTGGGATACTTCATAAAATAATACATATCAAGTGAACTTACTGGACAAAGCTCTCCAGACTGTATAAAGAAACACCATGATGATGTCAATAAGATCCAAATAAGGAATGAACCTACATGTTCAAAACACAGATCAGATCGATGTAAACCTGTACAAATGTTTCTATATGACCATTGGGCTTAATGAAATGTATAATTCAAAATATAAATCCTTTCTTAGTATTTGCAGTTGTGCACAGTGTGTAAATAACCTGCATCATTTTAATAATGCATTATTCTTAAAAGAATACACAAAAAATATCTGTACCTCAAACATTATCACTATTATCCTTCAAAATGTAATCTTTCAAGATTCACATTACATTCTGGAGTATTCAGACTTGATATAATATACTATTCATTGTATCTGTAAACATACACACAGGAGTTGTGACAATGTGATGGCCGTCACTTCCCAAACCGCTGCCGTGTGTTCCCATAGTCTTGTAACAGGAATAGGAATGTCTTATAGGAGAGACCTCTGTGGGAAGGACTTACACTGAAATAGAGCAGCAGAAACATCATCAGAAATGTCAACATAGAGCATACACCATATTGAATCAATATGTGCAAAAGGTCAATTCTTGCATTGAAAACATGATCAAAATGTCTTTTAAGTGTGATGCCATATATTCTGTAGATCCCTTGTTCCAAAAGGAATTATACGTTGTGGTTATATCCAAAGTCATGGGTTTTGGAATCTCTCTCCATGATCAAATACAAAGCATTGATCTAGTGAATAAATTATGTATCTAATACTGCACATATGATAGAAATAGTACATAATAATACAAATGCAACTGCAATGTATACCTAGCAAATAATTCATAATCTCCATAACAAGAAATGACAACTTACAAAAACTCAGTGAGACGAATTTGCCATGGAAGAAATCCCATTAAACATTCTGCAGCACCAAATTTAATCACTAGATCAGGGTCTGGAAAACGTGACTTTTCTGAAACAAAAAATAAGGAAAATATTGACAAAGGTCAATCATAGTTGGAACCAGTGTAGGTCTCTCTGATATATGCTTTATATGATACAGTAGATCGAAAAGTATGACAGAGTGAAATTACATGTACAAAACATATGCTGTTAAACTAACAATTAAAATATTTTTTACATTAAATAATATGCAGAAAAGTAAAAAAACAATTTTAAATGTTAAAATTGAAATAGAGATAGTTAATCCAAGGCATGCTCCGTTCTGTTACCTTACTGAAAATAAAAATCAAAACACCAAAGAAAAAATACCTAGTAGGTAATTTTCTACATTTTGCAGGGATACATCCTCTACCTTCCATCTTTTCTCCTTCACTGATTTGCTGATTTCTTTGGCTACCTGAACAAGACTGAGCTGGCCGTCCTCCTCAGACAGCAGCTGAACATCTGAGCTGTTACTACTGGATGGTCCTTTAATGAATGAAAATTTCACAGCAAAATAAAGATGAACTTAAACAGCATTTGCAGTGCAGCTTTAGCTTTTGGGATCATAGACCAGTTTTAAGTCTACAGTAATATATAAAAATGATTGTCAAAAACAGAAAAAACTAGTCCAAAAGGAATTTTATCCTTTTTTATTTGCTTTGGCTGCATATGTGTTTGCTTGAAATAAAAAAGTATACTACATTGAGTCTAATATTCATTCACTGACTAGTGACCATGCAGGTCACTTCAGGTTACTTTTTGCATATACTGTAGTAATCACTGACTTTTGTAAATAAAGTATTACAAGAATAGTCATAAAAAAGATTCCAGTACAAATTCCAAATTGTCCCACCTGTATATTTCGAACTATCATACAGTCCATTGTATACATTTATATTAAATGATTCTCGTCGTTTTTTATATAATTCTTCTTTCCTTTTGTGTATTTCTTCTGCTAAATGTTTTTGGTTTTGCCTGATTACACCTGGAGCCAAATGACAACACTTGTAAATAATAGTGATCTTTATTTAAAAGAAGCAGTTTGCAAAAGACTATATTAACCCATGAACGTAAAATTTTAGTCATAAATCCAGTTGGGATGTTAGAATCATACTTAATCAATAAATATTAGGTGATGATCACTAGAAAATTACCCTAGGTCCTAGATTTCGGTATTGCCAGCCTGATCTCGATTTCATATATAACCCACATCAGCCGACTCTAGCCACCAGCGGCATACTGGGGGCGTGTTCGGCAACATTATGCCTGGAACTCTTTTATATTTGGAAGTCACATGTCTCGTACGTTACAGCTGTGTACCGCATGTGTGACAGATACAAAATCGTACTTTTACTTTCTCTCTGGGTTAGGTAGCTTATGATCTAATCTGTATGATAAGACCAGTGCATGTCAGCAACTTGACGAAAATTGTGCATTAATTTAAGCCATAAAAGTGACTACTCATCACTTAAATGTACTCACCTTTCCTATCATAAACAGATATATATGATATACCTAGTGTCATACACCATATAATCATGTTTGCAATGTCTATATAAGATATGTTGTCCTCTAGAATGATGACACCCAAGTGAATTGGAAGTCGTTTCAACGATTTGGAATCGTATGACTGTACGTCTCTACCCTTGAAAGGGGCCCATGGTTTAGCAACATGTTTAATCCAGCTACAGATCCACAATACATTCATACTAAGACGTTAGCGAAAGATGAAATCTATGAACGGCCACCGGCAGCCATTCCTCGACGTACAGACAGCTCAATTGGAAACAGGGCCGGATCAATTTCGGAGAAAATACTTCAAACCACGGCTAGCGCGTAGAACAAAAGACTCGGCCGTGCTGTATTCGACATTCAAGCACGTCGTGTACGAGTGCGTTCCACGGTCTGTTGCACTCGCCTGCGGCTCGCCAATACACCCGTAATATTTCACGTACAGCTCGGCGACTCGTATTGTATCTATCACTTAAATCTGATTGGTCATTAATAATAAATCCTACTACAAATACGATTTGAGCAAAGCTTACACAAACATACATAAACAATGCACTGAAACTTAGCAAACACACTCAGTACTTTTCTTTTCTTTATAATAATCTACATAAAACATATACATGTGGGCTGTACTAACTGCAAAAAGTTACTTCTCTATTTGACCCATAATTATAATTACACTGAAGCGATAAGTCTATCGCAGGAAGATGTTCACATGAGGGTTCTTTCCTTTGTCACCCACCCCCTTTGCCAGGTTCAACGAGTACGGGAGGATATATCGTATGCAGAACTATCTGAAGTTCATGATGGTTAGACACCCGATGGAGCGCGTCGTGTCAACTTACGTGGATAAACTTGAAGATGACCACGACCCATACCTACTATGGTTGGGAAAAAGAATTCTTAAAAAATATAGGAAGAACCCGTCCGAGGATGCCTTAAAAACTGGACAGAGTGTGACTTTTCAGGAATTTTCACCACATTTTTGTGTCAAAAAACATTTATGAACGTCTGTTGTGGATATTAAGAATTGTCAAATTTATCTCAACCCTGTCACATTTGATATATCTTTAAATTTCACAATATCTGTGGCGAATCATGTATAACCAATACTTTGCACTGCAATGATACAAAGAAACGCATGGCCCAACACCATAACGTTTTTACACTTAATCTCCTCATAACTTGACCATAATTTGAATTCATTTTTTTGCTTTTTAATTTCTTGTTAAACAGAAATAAACCGATAGACGCTTAAATAACGTTCTGCATGTCTTTATTGTAGCCATTAAGAGGAAAAGTTGCATGAATCGTGCGGGTTCGTCAGTCAATCATTGTACTTCTACAATCATCACGAAAACGGAAACTGTTGGATTTTAAAACTTTTCAAAGTCATTTCATTTTAATCGGATTGCTTTCCGTTTTTCTTGTTTATGTCCTTTTAGTGCATCTTCCTCAATTTTCTTAGCTTTCTCCTCAGTTTACGACGCAACTTGTTGGATAATTTCTTTGGTTCTTGATCATCCTTCCTTATATTGTACTCAGGATCACCTTGTTCGTCGGCTATGGGGGCGAAATCTTCCACGAAGACAGTTTTACCGACAGAGGGCTCTGTTGTCGGGGCGGGGAAAGTTGTGGGGAGGAGGACCGGAGTGGTGTGATGACGATATTGAGAACGGCCGGTATCTGTGGTTTCCATTGGAAAAGGAGTAGTATGGTTACGGTGGTGTGGTCGGTGGGTGTAGTTGCGGTGGTGAGGTCTATCTGTCGGCCGAGGCACACGAGTTGGACGCGGTTCTCGAGTGGGACGTGGGCGAGGGTGTGGCCGCGGGTGTGGTCTTGGGCCTGGTCTTCTGCGATGATGAGGTCGTCTCCGGGGATGATGAGATCTAAAACCACATTGTTAATAATTCTAACTGATCTTTTCACGTACTGTGATATAATTCTGTTATGATATACTCAATTTGATGCACGATAAATAGCAATCTATTCAATGGTTGTCTTTAGACCCCATTCCCATAGATTTTAGATCGATCTATCCCTGTGGGGAGTCTCACTAGATTAATGTCAGCTTAGCCGGCTTAAGCGTCTGTCCCGCCTACTTAAAGCTGTAAGGGGGTAATTAACTCGGCTGACTGCAATTTAGCGTGAACCCCCAGGGAGTGAAGTCGATCTAAATCTAAATTTCTGGATCGATCTAAATCTCTGGGAATGCAATGTTTTTAATATCCAGAAGAACAGATAGTAATTTTGTGAGTGTAAAGCGGGTGCGTTTATTCTCACCTTTTTCTGGCGGCGATCAAGCAACAAGTTTTGAATTTTCTGAAGCACAATCTCTGCCACGGCTTCTTCCATTCTCGCACAAATCTGTGGCCCTCTGACACGCAAGCCCTGACCACTGGTCCACGGCCTGGTCTTTTGCCAGATATAAATCCGTCTTTGCAGCACTTCTTCAGAAGGTCATCTGAAATATAACGTGCTTCAAAATATCATTTTATATTCCCTTACAAGGATGATGACTCTTCGTATGAGATTCAAAATTTCACAATAAATACATATAAAAATGTAATTGCATTTACCACGAAAACGGCGGTTTATCATAATATACGGATATGGCGAGATAGTGAACCATCACTGTTTGCCACCATCCTAAAACTAACTGTTAAAAAAAACGATCAATTAACATTGAATTACAGAACGGGGTTTTTAACCATTGGTAAGTATGGGGAAATTGTTGTTTACCCCATTTTATAGCACTTTTCCCGTCAAAATGAAATTGTTGTCCCTTTAAAAAACCTCTAAGTAAGTAATCTAAATAATTTTGTGTAGGACTTAAGGTAAAATATATTCATAGAATTCACTCGTGATGACTTGAGTTTTCTGGAGGAAAGCCAATAATTGGAATTAACAATTTAGCACCTGTGTCCTTTTAAACGAAGCACTTCATTAACGAGATTTAAGCAATTTCCGTACCTTTACGGCCCTGTTCTGGTAACATATCTTGTTCGTCATCTTCGTCTATGTCGTCCTCCTCTTCTTCCTCATTGTCGTCATCCTCATCCTGGTTATATTCTGTCTCCTGGTCGTCGTTAACCAAATCCGGGTACTTTTCCTGGACATTCTCAAAGCGGCCATGAGTAGTGTCTATCTCAACCCTCTTGTCTACGTCAGTAAAGGTTGCATCTTCATGTATTACATCAGTGTCCTCATCTGTAGATATTCTGGAAAGGTAATTATGTTTTAAATATCAAGAGTGAGTGCTTTTATCAGTCCTCTAAGTACAGGTACATCGTCTTTGCGTTACATTGTATTCGGCGGCGATGTTTTGGATTTTGAAATACACAAAATTTATTCCTTTTTAACAAAACCTAACCTTTTGTCCCCGCGCATACAGCAAGCACCAAATTTATGCAGGCATAGCAGCTTCTGCCTCTTTACTGCTCGCACGAAATGTTTACCCCCTGACAGACACGCCCGAAACGTTGGCCCACGGGGTAGTTTCTTTGCAAATGTGAATCCAGCATTGCAGCACTTCGTCATCAGATTTCCTTGAAAAAAAAAATGACTAAATTCAATCTGGGTTTGTGAACAATATAACACTTTTTGTTGGTATTTTGTTCTTGCAAAGATACGGTAACGTCATTGTAATGCTATCTACAAATTCGGTGACCGAATGAATAAAAAATGTAAAAATATTCAAGTGCTTAAAGCTAACTCACCTTTACGTTGGTGACTGGGATGCGTAAAGGTATCCACCACTTCCTCATCAAAAAGAGGATCAGAAAGATCGCTCGGTTCTCGGTTTTCTCTCTCGTAGTGAGGATCCACATCAGGAAAAGGTTTGTCGTCTTCGTCACCTATGTCGAATGGGTTTAAGCCCATGTGTTTGCCACGGGGACGATGGGCATTGCCAACCTAAAGTATTAAAAATACATATACAGTATATATCAAATTATTGCAGGAGACTGGCACTGGTTCTCTGGTAATGACAGTGTGAAGATAGGATCAGTTTTCTTAGAATGGGGAATTAGTTCACATGCACCTAACTGGAAACATAAACTGAACATAAATATGTTGCAAATTTCTTATGTGACTTAATTTAACTGTGACATTCGAATGATATCTGTTATTAATGAGTTACCTGGTTTGGATAAAAGTATAACAACATGGCAACGATACCAAATTTACGGTTTCTTGATTTAAATGGCAGCGAAAAACACTACAAGATGAACTTATTCATTTCTATCTATTCACCGGAGGGGCAGGTAACCAAGGCCGATAAACAGGATGCCCAAAAGAGGGATGACGGCGGTGATGCATTGGGCCCCAGCCGTGATAATGTTGCATCTCCCATCCTCGATGATGCGGGCGACGACCGTGATAAGCCCATCTGTCGTCATGTCTTTGTCTCCTGTGTCTTTCCAGCATCTTGTAAAGCCAATCGGCGTAACCCTCTTCAGAAAATGCACCTAAAAATGGAACACTGGAGGATAAACGTCAATTTAATTTCATACCTGTTTTTCAATGGATGAAGCACTGTAGGTATGTTGTCATCATTTTATGATTATCTGTTGATGAAATGTCAGTTAAATGATAAAAACTTCTTATTCCCTACGTAAATTCGTTTACAAAAAGCAATTGTATTCTGAGAGGCCCACGTCTGTTCAGTACTTTGCTCATGGGATTTAGAAATACGACCTTCTGTTGGATAATTTCCTCGCTAGGGGTAGGACTGCAAAGGTAGCGATATTTGCGTATTATTTGAATTTAGTTGGTAAACATATCAAAGTGATTTGATTTATGTTTTTTTAGTAAAAAAAAAAGGATATTGTTGTTGATGTGCAAGTCGAGTTGTTTGGCTTTCGCATTGTGCGCTTGACTGTCAGATAGGGGTGCAGAAGAGATTCAAACTAATGGTAAAATCTACTCAGAGATAATATATACTCGTGACTTTATTTAGTGCACTGTTCAAGATACCTGGCAATTGTAATAAAATATCATACAGAAGATAGTGATCTAATATTTGACAGCTCCAAAGGGCTTGTTAGGGAAGATGTAGAAAGTTTTATAGCGAAACAAAGGAGATTCTGGAATATCTGGGATAAGTTGCACACAATTATAATGCCTAATCCCTTTTAAGGATATATACGACTTGTTTAGTATTCTATTATTTATCTCGGGAAGACAGAGGAAATTATAACCAACAGAAATAATAACATAGTCAAAAAGTTTTCATCTATGATAGATCCAGATATTTGATTTACCTGTTGAATGTTTCGTCTGTTGACTCTGACAGACTTGGTCACAAGTTGTGGTCATGAGTTGTGACCAAGTTTGTCAGAGTGAACAGACGAAACAGTTAACGGGTAAATCAAATATCTGGATCTATCATAAATGAAAATTTTTTGACTATCAAAACTGAGATCCAATTAAACTATTTTCACACAGAAATAATAGCACCTTTGATAAACGTATCACCTGGGTATTGAGTGGGTCCTACTGGTTCTTCAAATGTATCTTCTGTGGGTTCAAATGGTTCATCATATGGATCATCGGTGGGTTCAGGTAGTGGGTTTTCAGTGGGGTTAAATGGCTCTTCAAGTGGATAACCGGTTGGTTCTAGTGGTTCTTCTAATGGGTCTTCAGTGGGCTCAAATGGTTCTTCTGGTGGGACTTCAGTGGGCTCAAATGGGTCTTCGGTTTCATTAAATGACAGTACATATGGGTCATTAGAAGGTTCCAACGGATCCACAGGATTGAAGGGTAGGTCGCTTGTTAAATCCTCTGGAACTTCCACTTCTAATTCTTCTGGAAATACGTCGGGAACCTCTCCCTGTGGACTTTCGTCTGTTTAATTAGGACATATAATACAGTATATATTATAAATGGTAATAGTGATATATTGTACGAACAAAAACTCCATAATACCTTAACAGACAGTCCAGTGATTTAAACAGGCCATATTACTTTTAGAAAAATAGAAACAACAAATTTTGATTTAATGTTACTAATCAAATCTAATATAATCTAAATGAACATTGTAAAACGTCTCAGTATATAGAAATCACAACATATGTTCAATGGATACCAGATCTTTCGCAGATGAATTTGGTCAGAGCACCATCTCTGTATGTTATCTTCTCACTGCCAACAACAATAGCGCTGGAAAAGAAGAAAACACATATGTACATCAAGCCCTCTATTAATTGTGCCATTTACAAGAACAACATGCGTACCCAAAATAAAACGTTCTCATGTGTCTTCCTGAAAAGCACACTCAACCGAATAAATCGAGAAAAATATCGCCCACAAGAAAAAAATTTTTTTCGGACGTGATATACAATTATAATAAATTTTGTAACTTTAGAAATGACATCGAAGGCGGTAAATATTAAATATTTCTTCTCGTTCAGTGCTATTATGGCTCTGCTTAAGCTCACCTTATCTTAATGCAACCACATCTCGGGGCCACCCATCGAAAAGCAACTTTGCTTTTACTTTGGGTGTCCTTGTTTATCAATACATAGGGACAGTCTTCGAAGTCCTGTAGCAAATGAGATCCCCGGAGACGTCCAGCATCGCATGAAGGATCTCCAGAAATCACTTCAGTCCGAATAAGTACGCTGGCAAACGCCTCATGGTTAGAAACAACGTACACTGTGGGGAAAGTAACAAAAAGGAAAAAATAAAAAACAACCCAAGAAGTCATGTATCCATAGAGCGTGTTTTCCCCCTATCAAATGCTTTGATAAACTTTAAACAATATATTCAATTACGTGTACACGCGTCCGACAACACAGTAATATACGTACAGGTGTATTTACGAAAACGTTCGTAAGTGTTGCCCTGGTTATTTTCGTCTTCATACAGAAGCTGGTACAGGGGCTTGCCATTATCATCAGCGTTCTCCACCGCCAGCGTCTTGTTAAACAGCGCCTCCTGAGCTTCCAGTGGAATACACTGATACACGTTTTCTAAAATGATTATACAAAGTTTGTTGTAATATATTGGCTATTTAAATATGAAAAGTAGCACAGAGGCAAGAAAATGCTGCTATGGTGCATGCATTTAATCTGACTTGGTGATGCGACTATCTGGAAATTTCTCAAAAGTCTAGCACTGATATTCTCATTCAAGGCAATGTCTAATCTAAACGTAAAACTAGTTATATAACATGGTGTAAAAGTCAAAATTGCAGTTTTGCAAATTGCACCCTTTGCAATTTCGCGTATTCGTAAATGTGTAGGCCTACATTTGGAAATGTCCGAGCTCGGGAAACAGAAAGCCAGAAATGTATCCTAAACATCCGCCCCAAATTGTGGACAAATTGCTTAATACGGATGGGATGCACCGCTGAAAACAAGTGCTATAATCTGAAACACATTTCAATTTTCTCGAATAAACATCCTAGCAACTGGAATAGAAGCACTCGGTGAGTGCGTGCCAGGACAGAAAAAAAGCTGCCAGGCACAATACAACGGCAGCACAGCACAACACATATCCGATCCAAAGAAAAAACTTGCATGCACGCTGCATTGCTATTTCAATCAAATATTGTTTTATGAGACTGAATATACCAAACTTAATAATGGCTATGATATAAATTGATTATTTGAAGAACACAGGTCCGAGAACGCGCGCGGTGCAAATCATGGTCAACAAACAACGGTAAACAAGAGCTGTGGTCGTTCTAAGGCATCTTTCTGAATATTAACCTGCATGATATACAATCATAAATAAAAATGAAATTAATAATAATTATCTAAAACTCTTAATATCCTCTAAAGTATTTGTCTGGAAGACAACCACTGTGCTTGCAACTTAATTCTGATTTGAAATAATATAAACTGAAAATAAAGATGCAGATCTCATATAAAACGCATGCAATACCAGAATGAAAAGCTTTATCCACGACATTCACGCTAATCCCCACATCTTACCCGTATCAAACTGTGCAGAGCACCGCAAGGCCAAGCAACTTGCTAGTAAAGCAAGAATCCACATGCTTATTCCTCTTCAGAAACACCGTCTTGAATGCTTGAGAAGAACCGTGTCTGTTTATGTATCCGCTCAGAGGTGGAAGCCCCTGCCGACGTCACAGTGTTCGCAGAGATTTTCGTGTTTCTAAATCTGGGGTTCTTGGTAAGTAGTGAAAAACACATCAGAAGAAGAAAGGCGCGTTAGGTGCGAATTTGTCGGTGAGACGGTATGAAACTCTTCTAATATTTGACATTGGCTTCCTCTTGGCTTCAATCTTTACTTTTGGCTCACTGGTGATCTTGAGTTCCTTCCGCTATACAGTACGTCACGAAAGATACAGCCTGGCTGGTTTATAACATTTAGTTTGGCAGTGTCGGCTTCAAGTGCTCCCGCACAGTCCGACGCCCTCTCACATATCCCATTTTGAAATAATCACGTAACAACCTGAAAAATAATGATGTCTTTTAAAAATACCAGTGCGGAATATCGTTGCCACCTGGACCCTTTTCTGCAGACATCACCGCCCGACAGATCAAACACGTTTAGGAAAACGTTTAGGCAATATTCCAGAAAACCAATAATTAAATGGCCTAAATCTGTGCTAAATGGTAGATTTCCTTGAGATCGACCGTTTCGACCATTTAGTGGTTTTCTGGAATATGCGAACTATATACAATTTAATGGACGCACATAAATGATAAAACTACTGAAATGACATCACTGGTTCACTTTCATTGCTCCGTGATGCGTTCATTGTGCTCTTACTTCACGGTTATGTGAGGTGCGACCAGTGCAATATACGAAGCCCTTCACAAAGACGTTAATGACTGTAATGAGACTCCCAGAGTCAGTAGTCGGAGTGCTTAGTGCCTGGATTAGGGGCTTGCGAAGCTTGTTCAAACGTGAAACAAAAATAGAAAGTCTGTGTCGTTCTTGCCAATAACTCTTTTATACGTCTGAAACACTCACTACAGACTAAACACAAATTAAATTTATTAAAACCAATTTTTTTAATTAAATCTTGAATATTTTACTAAAGTCATCCCAAAACAAAACAATGAGTGAGACATCGCCATCTTGCACACATTCTCAGCTATTATTGCATTCGTTCATATATCGCAACAACCACAACTGATCAGATACCCGGCTGCAGATCAGAATGTTAACTTCGGCAGCGATATTAAATGTCCGATTCCATAAAAACCTCCTCATGCCTCAAAGGTTAAGTAAACAGGTTGATAAATCATAATAATCAAGATTTATGTATTGGCAAAGTGCAAAACCCTGTTCTGTTACTTACAAGGTACATGGAGTCTGTCAGGCTGCGGCTGCTCAAGCCTGTACAGCAGTGGGGAGAAGCACCATGTAACGCTCCACTGACAAGATGCAAACCAGGTGAGTAAAGCTACTTCCTTCTGTGTCGACATGTGATCAGATTAACTTTTAGTTTTTTACTGCCTGTTGCATCTCTCTCTTTTTTTAAATTTTATTTGAAAGAACTGATAACTTTGCAAATTATTATAAAATTTTTAAAAAATACATTCTGACAGAATATCTTATTATTTAATTTTAAAATAATAATAAGTTTTATGCCATTATTTGTTCAGGCTGACCCCTGAAATCTCGAAAGCAAGCAATGAAATGATAAGATTTATTCAACACCGCCAGTATCCGTAACATTAACTAGCTCTAATGTCTCCAACAGGTTGGGAGCTAAGCGGGAGACCAGTTCACGTGATCTATTGAAAATTTTCACCATGGCAAAATTAAGCTGCCTATTATAAGATGGTTGCAAGCAGCTCGACTATGTACAATACAAACATTTCTCAAAAATCAACATTAATCAGCAAGTAAAAAGGTAAATCCAAGTCTGTTTGTTCCACACTCAGTTTTATTGTGCATCATAAATATAGTTGTTTGACATTTTACTTTGTTTGTTCCGTTATTTAGGTGCAATCGATTACAATTGTGGCAGTCAGCACAGACGATAAGAAAAGGGATTTATGTTCACGACATTGTTTTAACAAAAGCGCAGATCTTGCTAGCTTTACGCACGTCAACCCCGGTGATTTGAGAGTGGATAGTAAGCTCTCCGGTTGTATTCAGTCACATCCCTGTGGAGTTGCCGTGACATACGCCACAAGAAGACTGGCAAAAGAATATACTAATAACTGAGATGTCTTACAAAATGAGGACATCCTGACTGTCGTAGCAGATGTGAAAGTCACAGTTTAAAGACGATGCTGTATTATAAGTTTCAATCATGACTTTGCGACAAGAAACACAGTTGGTTTTTTACTTGACGGTGCTTACGGCATTTCATACAAGTAAGGATTCTCTCTCTCTCTCTCTCTCTCTCATCAGCACGCACACCAATTAACACACGCACACACACTATGCTTTAAAATTAAACAGAAAGCACGTCTTTTTGACGTTTTCCCACAACCCGTGTTTTACTGTTGATTAGATTCGGATTAACGGTAGCAGTACAGATGTCAGCACCACTAGCTCTGTGCAATTTCAACTGTTCAGAAAGAGCTAAATATCCCTACTGACACTGACAGACATCCTAAAAGACTACATATTTAGACAACATTTGGTTAATATTTTGAAATTCCATAAGCTTTCGGCTGGCGTGGCACCATTTTCATCACAATGACTGTGTCAAGATTGATAAATTAATGTAGTCATGCTGAAGAGGTCTGAATGGGACATTCGGGGCCCTTTACATCCAATATGGTATTGATACACATATGCTAGATAGTAGCACACATATGCCAGGGTGGTAGCGTAATTTACCTGTATTCCAACACGAGTCCGATAAGTAATATTTGGGTCATGTGTCGAAGAAGGGGTAAAAACGTGAAAGTTAGAAAAAAAACAAATTCCAAGAATATCCGTACAGGAACATAAAAAAGGAGTGTACTTAATTTGTACGTTTTGAAGGATACTGATTTATATATAGGCCCTATTGCCAGTTTAGGACATACGTCAGCTTCTACATTGACATGTATTGAACTAGTCCTCACTAAATGACTTGCGTTCAATCGTGTTCTTTTTACAAACAGAGAGAACAATACTTTCACCCCATTCGACTTGGACTAACCATTAACAAATATTAAACAGCTAAAACAGTTGAAAAGAGCCATGTGGATTGTGTGTGT
Organism: Lingula anatina; assembly: GCF_051362555.1. Classification (NCBI taxonomy): domain Eukaryota; kingdom Metazoa; phylum Brachiopoda; class Lingulata; order Lingulida; family Lingulidae; genus Lingula; species Lingula anatina. Next base: position 64,802,371 of record NC_141767.1, on the reverse strand, counting down.
ATATACAGCTTCAATAATTGATTTTGTCGATTGTCGTAATTGTTTTTTAATGTTAAACAGCACACATTAAGTGGCACTCCAGCTAAATACTATCACGTAAGAGTTATTCTCTTCCCTTGAACTTTGTTGCATTAATTTTCTTTAATAATAACAGATAATTCCTTTCATGGTCTAGGAACCATGGTTGACTGAATAAATGTTTATGTTTTTAAAAAGACATTAAAAGAGTATCACCCATTTTGAATGACACAAATTCGCATCTGTCGACGAGAGCACAAGTATTACATAAAGGATTATATGACAAAATGAGGAAAATATGTGAAGAAGTAATATTTTGCTCAATTTTCAGCCGTGGCAATGGACTGCTACGTGTGCAGAGACTGTGACAATGACGCTGCAATAATAGCAGCACAAGAAGGTTGCCTCAAGTGCCAAAAAAGCCTGAAACAAGGTAGGTCTAAATTCCAATAGTTGCGCTGCGGCAACAAGTTCCAGCTGAGCGTTTAGAATACATCACGTTTTTATTTTCCCATTTTAAACTTAAATAATCATCATCTTGTCTATGATAACACCCTGCGAAAATGATCATATTCTTATAATTTACAAATCTCTATTTTCAGGCTATGCATTATTAATCCACTGATTTTTTCAACACAGGTATCGTTTACAAGCGCTGCGTCACAGCGATGGGAGAGGCGTACTTGAGGACGCTTGGCATAGACACCGGCCCCGGTTGTCGAGGAGTGTCGCATATTGGTGGGGTGACAGAAGAGCTGGACATTTGCTTTTGCGAGAATGCAGACATGTGTAACAGTGCTGTAAAACAAGCATATTTCGGTGCCTCACAATTTATCTTTGTTTTTGTCCCTTGGATGGTGAGACGCGTCTGGCTGCAGTAGCAAACATTCGTGTATATAAATTCTTGTACCAGGTTTTGAGTCAGTAATTATTCAACGTGAGCACACGTTGACGCGAGTCCTTGTTTCAGTAAAACATTTTTGATTTTTATTCTAGATGTAAACGAGATAGTCATATGTTGGAACAATATTGTGTTACGTCGCAATAGTCTTTATTTATTATTTAGACTATATTATGTGTATGGAACAAAGGCAAGGAACCATATGTACAGCACTTTCTGACTTCTGGCCACAGGCCTGCGTCGTCAAATATTTGACCATTCAATGATTTAACTGGAGACAAAACTACGAAGATGGAAAAATATCACGATTTCTAACTCAGAAACCCTTTTTGTATATGGCTCCAAGGTCTTTGCATTCTTAGGCCAGGACTAACATTTTGGCTCGTACTTGACACGAATTTTTTATAGTATTGAAATCAACATACAACGAACGTTAGCTTAGTTGTTTGGTTATATGTTACTTTACCCTTTTCAGCCGAGTTTTAAACGGGCTTGAATAAAAAAAGAACGCATTAGCAACATGGAAAAGGCATTTCCAGTAACTTTTACGACCCTCTTTACAAGCCAAGTCCAAATTAAAGTTTCAGTTGTAATTAGTGAATGAAAACTATGGCGCCTGCGGTCGTACCCTACAGTAACAATTGAAAGGTGAAAACTCAGTAAATACAGTGGATAGCCTAAGAGAAATTTTAATTTGTCTCCCACTGTGTTTTTAATAACATCATACCTGGATCATGTTCAGTGTATACTCGAAATTGTCTACCATATGAAGTAAGCAATAATACATTCGACGGGAATTGCAGAGAATTCGTTCTAGGCAACTATTCGATCGGTGGTGATGCTACACGGGACGATCTCTTCTTTCTTTGTACCGCACCATTTATATTTACAAAACAAATATTGCAAAATCGACTTAGATATTTGAAGAGACGAGGCAAGGATGAAAAACATGTATGCAGCACAAACGCGTCTTCAGTAACAACAGAATATTGCATGCAGGTTTTAAAGAATCACCACACAACAAAACGGACGCTGAAATTACTTTGCGTCGTCAACGCGGTTAATGATACGATGACATTTATAAACAAAGAAACTGATAAACGAGTACAATTTTCTCTTTTATTTCATTTGACAATTGACACTCATATTCATGACCACAAGATGTTTTTCTACTGGGTCTACACAATGTCTTATTGAACATCACAGTCAATAGTTCAGTTCTAGTAGATTCGCTGTGAAGGTCCCATAGACGTCTTGATGTACAGGGCACGCACATTCTGCCAGTTCTTCTTCAGCAGAGACACCAGGAAGTTGATGGAGATGTTCAGGTTTGCCACTAATTCTTCTGGAGCCATGTTTACGTGACCGATAGCAACAGCAAGACACAACACCTGGAAACCGAACAAAATTTTATGAAATATGTTTCTTCAACACTACAAATAATAAATGGGGCTGCTTATTTCTTTTCTATCAAACGGTTTCACATAACTGACATACAAATATCTTTCTCAAGGTTTGATCAATATAAGAGAGTATTTCTATACGAGTCAACATGATAATTAAACACTACTGTTCACAATCAAGTTGTTTTTACTCCGGAAATCCTGTAATTGATTTTGCTTGCTCATCACAGTTATGGTTTTCAAATTAATAGTTCATGTTCCAAAAAATAGAAAGGTCAATACCTGAACAATAAATTACACATAAAAAAATACCTTCTGTGCATTAGAATTTCGTGTCCAAAAAAAAACCTAATCCATAACATTTTCATTCTTACTGCGACTTTGGACAATTACAGTTGCATAAGGTGCAAAATATGTCATTGGAAATAAATTTTACTTCGAATTTCAAAAACAAATGATGGGCTCCTCACCTTCTTCATCTGGAACTTGATGGTGGCTTTGACTTCCTCCACCTTCCCAGTCATGGGCTCACTGTGGGTGAGAAGGGTGGGGAACTTGCCAGCTCTGCTTAGACCTGGACCCAACAGACGCGGGATCTGCTTGATCAGAGAATCTGATGCCAAAAAAGCATCATACTTCTTAGCTGGAAAGATTAGAATCCCACTGTCTGATGAAAAGTCATTTATATTATCAACGTCACCTTTGCATTCTAATTAATTGACCATCAAAAAATGCTGAATGGTATCAAATCTCAGAAATTCTAGAGCATTGAATAATTCTACAATGTGTTTCAGGTTACACGTTTTTCACATCACTGAAAAGTACCATTTTTCACTTTGTGCACTTAACTTGGTAAAATTAAGTTAAAAATACTACCCAACATTTTTTAATTTTAAATTAACAAACTTATTAAAAGTCATTATAACTGACAAACCACCACCAAGTTAACGAAATATTCAACTTACAGGAAATTTAACAAATATTTGGGAGCTATTCTGCTGTTTATTGAAATTTCTTACCCAGCTTCTTGACCAACTTCTTATTCTTGTTCAGCTTCTTTAAATCATCAGCATTCATGGAGGGGATATCATTGGCCTTAGCTTCATCACAATGAGCATCATCTCCAAGCATACAGACTCGCATCTTAGGTCTGGGAATATGCTTCAGCCTGAAATAAACAATGTCAAGGTGAAAATGCTGCCTTGACTTCCGAGTTTTTAGCAGTTATCTATCTGTAAATAATAATAATTACCAATAATTAATTAAAAAGGTAAGTCTACACCTAAAGAGCATCCAATACACTAGTCTAGTTTAGGGAGATCATTCATAAAACAAGGTTTTGATTACCTTTGTTGATATGAAAACAGTATCATTTCTTTTACAGTGACAGTATGTAAAAAAAACATAACGCCACCTGCCCACTTATTTTTCTGGACCCTGGGTGGAGGTCCATATCCAATCAATATCAACACAGTAATGGTGCTTGGGTATAAGAACCCAAGGACCTCCCCACTTATTTTAAGACCCTGGGTTAAGGTCCGCCTGGCTGGCGACCAGACTCCCTGTTGGAAAATGTGATTGAAGGACCGTGCAGGACATGCATTTTTATCCAGGATAAACCAATGTACATTTTCCGGTTTAATTTGCAATTGTACGGAGGCCAGAAAATACACAATACAAAACTTATTTTCACTGTTCTAAATTCATAAACTAAAATCCTGCAAGGTATCAAGCACCCCTGAATTCACAACAGGTCTATAGTAGAAAATGATTTCTCTCATACTTGACAGTGCCAGAGAAACGTTTATCTTTGGCTGGGTCATAATTCTTCAGGGCAATCTGCAGCTCCACAGACTCGGTGAACTTGCGCTTTTTCTCACTTGACGCTCGAAGGATCTCATTGACAGCGTCAGTGAGCGTGTCCCTTGGGATTTTACTGTAATTTACAAGGTGCAATGCATGTTTTTATTCCACAATTTAAATATTAACTTAACGATCAGTAACAGAAATATATTATACTATATTACTAATAAAAAGATAACATTTTTCAGAATTATGGTCGTAGTGCACAAAACGTAGCAGCTGCTTCAGTAGTGGTGGCAGGTGAAATTGTCAAATGAATTTCAATATCATCTTTTAAATACATAACAAAATAGAGACATTATATTAAAAACAAATGTTTAAAATATATCATTCGACAAATACACTTCAATTTGGGCGAGTTATTTCCGTGCATCTGTAGGATTCAAGTTCACGACTTTTACACACCTCATGTTGGATTGCGCTGTTAGACGGAAAGAGGAAGTGAAGGGCGAGACTTCAATTGAAATCTCGCGAGAATACATACGCCATATTAGGAAGAAGAGAAAGTTGTCCTGTTCAGTGTTCATTGAAAAATGTGGTCGATTTATGAATTATTCAAAGTGTTAGACTGTTCGTGAAAATTGGAAATCACGGACATAACTCTTTTGAAATGGTTCTAGGCGAGAATACAGAATCCATGCCGGTGCAGGTAAAGAATCTAAGCATCATTCTGTTGTGTTTTTGTCTGACGAAGAAATTACAGTTAAGTATTAAGTCTGGCCGAGTGACTTTCTTTTTGTATGGTCACGGAATAGGCAGGCTTTACTTGACTCGCTCCCTTCCGTAGCTAATAAAATGGTCAACCAGTATCATAGTAGATCTTGTAATAGCACATAGCCGCCCGACAAGCAACATGATAGGGAGACATCCCTTTCCTAGCTTTCCTAACTGAGTCGCTGACATTGGCCTAATTGGAGTTTTCCTCTTTCCTCAAAATATTAAAATATTGAATCACTGCCAATAATTTTAAGCAATTTGCTTAACACGCCTTTCTTGCCTCTGATAGTCTCTGATGTAAAATGTTTTCCTGGTTTATTTTCACTAAGTGCAAAACAAACATGCACACTGAATTATCACACATTTCGTAGTTCACTTCCCAAGACAGAGTTAACCAGCCTTTACTCCTCTTCATACTGCCACTTTTACTTCTTTTCTTACTGTAACAGGAAGAATTTGAAGACCTGTCTTATATTTGCACACTAAAGTGAACCAACAGGCCTATTTGATTGCCATCTGCCAAAGAGTACTTACTATAAAAACTGATAAACTCAATCAGTTCACTGCAAAGCTAAGATCATTCTGTTAAGTATAACCGTTCACTTATGATGGGTAACCAAAAGTGGATGTCCTCGAACAGTCAACATAAAACCATATGTTAAGTGAAATAGGTAGGTGTACAGGCTTTTTGAAAGAAAGGTCAGAGTCTAACTGATACTAAAAATAAGTCGACTATAAATATGAAAAAAAGCATAGTTATAATCATGAGGTAAGGGAATTTTAAGACTTAAAAACAATAACAATAGTCAGACTCACTACTAATTTATGTAGTCATGTTTGTAAGAATTATCTCAGGCATGATCAAATGATGGTTGAGATGCTCTGCATCTGTGTGATTCTCTTAACTTTTCTTTTTGAGGATCAGGTTCATTAATTTTTTTCAATAGTGTCTAGTATTATTGTTTTTTTTCTGTAGGATGGGTGGGTGGGGGATTAGAAGACTGGTATTTTTTATTTTCATGCACACAATCTGAACATGTTCCTAGTGCAAGTAAAACAATGTTATTTAAATAGTGAGGAGTTCAAGGAATAGTTTTTCTTTAGAAGCCTTCATGTAGAGTTTCAAGCTTTAGCAGTATAGTTTACCAGCCCCATTAACTGTCATTCTTGCATAATTTATTTATTTATTACCTTATAGGCAGTGGATGATGTTGATGATGTGAAAGTGTTGTGCATTCTCCGTGATATGACAGATGCCCAAAGATGTCAGAAAGTCAACCTCAATCAGCCGGCATCCATGACAGCCAAAGAAATGATAGAAGATGTTGCCAAACACTACAACTATGTTCCAGACACTTTTTTATTAACTTATGAAAGGCCTGTACCAGATGGAAGGACAGAACAGGTAACAAGCTTTTAGAAACAGACATTTTTCCTGCTTTTATAGGAATAACCTTCTGTGTAAAATTGTTGGATTTTGTTAAAATCCATTTTCACCAGAAAAGAGAGGAAGAATTAGCTTTTTTTCCACCATCCCTGTCTTTACAAGAGCAATGATATACCCTTTTCCTTGCCTGTGATCTTCCTGTTGGACAAGTTGATTTGACCAAAATCTGACCTAGTTTTGATATCTGTTGGCTCACAATAGGTAGTCATTCCAGCAACACAGAACTTGACTTCGTAATGATGGTAGGACAAGATGGGGAACAGATTTGCTGTCTATGGTGAACTACAGTAATCAGTGGAACCACTGTGTTGGCTTGCAAAATTACGAGCTCGCTCTGACGGCTTTGGAAAGAAGCTTTATGCAGCAATTTGAATATATCTGTTTACTTATAGGTAATTTTAAATGAAGTTGAAGGGTCAAGATTGCGAGACATTTGTGCTGATGTTGGTAATGGGAAGAAAAACAACTTCACTTTGAATGAGAAAGATGACACACCACCAAAGAGAATTGAAGTAAGTTGGGGTCACAAATTACATTATATATTTTATGAAATTTTGTTTTTCAGACTTTTTTGCTTGTTAAGATACAGTTATTTGTTTAATGCACATCATAAACATCACACTGCCATTTTTAGATTTATAACACCCCTTAATGTGGGACTAGAAGAATGCCGTTTTACTAAAGTGTAGATACTTTTTTCGTCTTGTGATAAAATATGACAAATCTTTTATCATTTTTTCATCTGTTTTAAGGGTGAAAGTGGTGTATCAACAAGTTTAGACAATCTGAGTTTGGGATATTCTTCCTCAACCAGTTTAGACAACAAAGACAGTCATACAAGCACGAACTATGGTTCAACCACAAATTATTCATCTAGCTATTCCACAGACTATTCTGCCTATAGTTATGCACTGATTAAGTCTGACACAGGTAAAGTGAAAAGTAATGCATATTATAAGAGTGTAAACCTACATATTGTTTATTAACATGTTTTATATAGTAAATAATGTACTCTGGGTAAATAAGCCCTTCTCAGGGTTAGTGATTGAGTATTAACCATCAAGGAGGTGCATGTTAATCACCGCAGGGATTTTTGTTCAACATTCTGATGTATCTCTTGTACATATCAGGCTATGTTGGAATGGTGAACCAGGCCATGACCTGTTACCTGAACAGTCTTATCCAAACTCTCTATATGACACCAGAGTTTAGAAATGCAGTTTACAGGTAGGAGTTAACCCTGTGACATAAGATACATAATACATTGCCTTCTGTTTAAAAGCTTACATTTTTAACCTCAAATGGTTATTTAGAACTTCATTTGTCTTTAAATGCACATATTTTGATTTATTTGTGATACTGCTGTAATCACTTTAATCAGTAAAGATGCAAGTTAACATTATTTCAGTTGAAATTTCTGATTGCTATATTTTTGTTAGCAATGTTGATAAGTTTTTTTTTTTTTTCAAAATCATTATTTCCAGGTGGGAGAGTGATGGGAAGGACCCAGCCAAGAACATACCCTTTCAGCTTCAAAAGTTGTTTTTACAACTCCAGGTAGGAAGGAGTGTAATCACTGTGTTGTATGATTTATGATTTCATAAATAAATTACAGTATAAAGTTAACTACTGCAAGTCTTTATATTAAATCAAAATGTTTGAATATTTATGCCCACAGTAATATGTTGATCATAGATATCACCAAAGATATATTATTTCATGTGTAAAGCAAATCTTCTTTGGATTAAGATCCTGTGGTTCACCATATCTTTTTAGACTAGCAAGAGAAGAGCTATAGAGACTACAGACCTAACAAAGAGCTTTGGCTGGGATAGCAGTGAAGGTAAGCCAAAAGAAACACTGACAGCTATAATACTGTTTTAAGATATAAGACAGAAATGCAACAGCTGTATAAGTAGCACACACTGTACTGGTTTCTTGTTAAAGGGAGTCTCGGACCTCCTTCCACAGTTGTAGAAATTCTTGGATTGAAGGGAACAATTAACCTTTAATATGGCACCAAATGAATGATGTCTGACAAACTACTTTTTAAGAAAGATTTTTTCCGATGTTTCTTTATTCAAAGTTGGTGTACTGTGTATTTCAGCCTGGCAGCAGCATGATGTTCAAGAGTTGTGCCGGGTGATGTTTGATGCTTTGGAAACCAAGTGGAAGAACACTGACCAAGCTGACCTTATCAATCACCTGTATCAGGGCAAGTTGAAGGACTATGTGATGTGTATGGAGGTAAAAGTTGTGTTTACGATTGGACTTATTATTTGTGTTATAAAGATCTTATCATCACAGGTGATCGGGGAAACCAAATTAAGTACAATGTTCATTTGTGAAGTAAGAGGAAGAGATAAGTCTGGACTAACTTAACTGGAACATAAGTATCTCATGGGTCTCGTGGATGAGTTGAATGCTGCTCCATTATTTTTGGGGTGAGGTGAGGAGTGAGAATATTTATCACCTTCATTTGGTCACCTAAATGTCATGATTGAACTTCCTTTTATTGCAGTGTAAGAATGAAAGTGCCAGAGTAGATGCCTATCTTGATATCCCCCTAGTTATACGTCCCTTTGGCTCAACACAGGCATATGGCAGTGTGGTAAGTGTTTTACAAATATTCATAAGTACTTTTGGGTTTATGATCCTTTATATAGTTTTATTGAATGACTTAAATTTTTTGAGTATATTTGTTCTCTCTCCCTCTCTCTCTCTCTCTCTCTCTGCATATGCTTGTGTTTGTTATATGATATAAATGACATGTTCTAGGAAGAGGCTCTGGATGCCTTTGTCCAGTTTGAGACTTTAGATGGTGCCAATCAGTATTTTTGTGAAAAATGCAACAAGAAGTGTGATGCTCACAAGGGGCTTAGGTTTGTTAGTTTCCCCTACCTGCTAACCTTACAACTGAAAAGATTTGACTTCGACTACAGCACCATGCACAGGATAAAGCTCAATGACAAGTAAGTTATGAAACTAGTAGAACTGCAGGACAACTTTGATTAGATTAGATTAAAATTATGAATGTTTTAAATATCTGTTAGCACTGTACGTGGCAAAAATTTTTAAAGGCTTACAACTTATTGTTTTCTGTGCATTCCCAGAAATTGCAGGTGACACTTTTTTGTACAAGTTGTAATGATATAGACATTTAGTAATGTTGCCTCACTGCCAACACCTGTATTTCATTGTGTACTGTATAATTACCTGCCTGAAAGATATCGTTCCTGTCCAGTCAGTATATTAGGGAATGTAAATAATATCCCTCCCACCCATTCTTTGCAGGATGACTTTCCCCGAGATTCTGAACCTCAACCATCTGGTGGAGACAGAGGAGGGGGCAGCCAATCATGTGGCAGAGGAGGGAGGTGATGAGGAGAGCTCCATGGCAGGGAGGGATGAGGAGACCACAGTGGAGGAGGAGGGGGAGAGCGCCCCTGCCCAGACCAGGGAGAGCCCAGTGGGAGAGGAGGAGGCTGCACCAAATGAAAAAGTGGATGAAGGTAGTCCACAGGCCAACCGTGAGCTGCAAAATTTTCATGAACCTCTATTTTTTGATGCACCTTCTGTTATTGCACTCTCTTTCTGTCTCTTAGTAAATGTTGATGCTCTTTCACTGCTCTGTTCTTTATTCTATGCATTTTGTTTTGAAAACTGGTATCAAAGTAGAAATATTATAAGGTGGTTTACATGTTTTAGAATCCTGATTTATATAACCTCCACAGTTTTTTTATTACTGTGTGCAATCATACCCTTACACTAAATCTTTGAAGATAAATTGTTCAGTACCTGTAGATAAAACTTGATGGTATCCTGTCAGATTTTGTGAGGTCATAGACTGATAAAGAACGATTTATCAATTTGTGTTGTGATTGTATGCTATATGTGAGTTACATGTTTGAAAACTGATGTTTTTGATATGCAGTTGCATTCATGTGTGGAGATTGCACCGTGTTGTTAGTGCCACTCTCACAGCTGCTGATACTAATGTACTTATGGACTGTGACTGAAGTATGCACCTATTTTGATATTTCAGGAATAGATGAGGGGATTGATGTGGACAGCACTGGTGTCAGTAGTGACCCGTCCAGCCTCTCTGAGGCCATGGCCAATGACCGGAATGCAAGAGACCTTACTAATGATGTATGTTCACCCTGGCATGTGTTTATTTAAATATTCACATGGATTGGTTGAAAGAGACATTTTTGGCCTACAAGACGTTTATAAGCCTTGGTTGCTTTCACAAGAAATTGTATGTCAAAAGTCTGTCTGAATGTTTAGTAGTAGTCCACCAAATTGAGTATGTGGGATATGTTTCTAAAAAACTAAGAAATGGGTTATGTTATATTTCTTTCTAAAGGTAAAGAGCAAACTTAGACTTACGTTTTTTATGAATCTAACCCCTAATGAAATGGCCTATTCAAAAATCCAGCTAAAGATACTGTAGATACGTATGGAAAGTACATAGAAGTTTTCAAATATTACAATCCAAACCAAAAGGACAATGCCTACATGCACTGTTTATGCACCTTTTTCTGTCCATTATATACAACTTCAAATGCAAGTGGAATTTTGAAAAGCATGTCACAATTTTAGAATAATACACTGTATATTGATGTTCTCTCTCTACAAGTGCCTGCACTCAAGCAATGAGTCATTTATGTTTGGATAAATTAAAATGAATTTCCAATTCTAATGAATTCCTTGACGACATGTTCATTTAAATTGCCAATTTGACTTTAGAAATAAAAAAATATTAATAATTCATGTCAAATGGTACATTAAAAAGTAAAAGAAACTTAACCTCAGTCCAAGCGTACACTGTCCATTAATTTTAAAAGAATCATAGGGTATTGTCTCTCCCCCAGGGTCCCTATGTCTATGAGCTGTTCTCCATTATGATCCACTCGGGAAGTGCAGCTGGAGGGCACTACTATGCCTACATAAAGTGAGTATTGGATTAATACAGGCTGAGACAGCTTAATGAATGGGCTATGATGGTATAAATGTGTAATAATGGTTCTATTAAAATTACGACCAATATACACCCTTATTGCAACAAGTGGTGAAGAAAGACAACATTTCTTGATACTTATGCTGTATCTTAAGGCATTATTTCATTTGGGTTGTTAATTAATTTTGAGTTTTGATTTCAGAAACCTGAAGGATGGGCGCTGGTACAGTTTTAATGATCAGCATGTCACAACTGTAAGTGCAAAGAGATTTGAGCAGTTTTTTATGTTTGTTTTCTTAGTGGTAAAGAGAGTGGTGGCAAATTTGTTTGTGCTTATGATAAACTGTTGTATTAACTAAAATATATTTCTCTACTGCAATCTTTACAATTTCTGATGTTGTGCAGACATTTGTAATCAAATTTTTGCAAATTTATTTTTGTATATTCCTATACTTGTAGATCACATATGATGACATTAAGAAGACATATGGAGGTTCTAGTGCTTCTAGGGGATATTATTCTGCTGCTTACACCAGGTAAGAGTTCTAAAGATAACGGACTAAATAATACTTCAATAACTTCATGGAGAAGCTCTCTCATACCAGATAGAAATATATTTGTAAGGCTAATTCAACGGGCTGATTCTTGGAGAAAATGGTGCAAGATCTTCACTGAAGAAACATCAACTGGATAGTTCTCACAAGTTTTATAATGATAATAATAATAGTAAAAATGCTCTGAAAAAATCTACTGCTGCTTCAGCTCCACCAATGCGTACATGTTGATGTACAGGAAAATTGACAAAAAGAACAATGCAGACTTCATCCAGGTGAGTGAGTTTCCTGATCACCTGAAGAGGGAGCTGGATGCAATCAAGAACAAGGAGGAGACAGACAAGAAGATGAAGGAGATGGAGAAGTCCATGTGCAAGGTACACAACACTGATATTTACATTATACATAATTATAGCTATTATATAGTAAGGAATATTTTTTTCATAGCAACTTCTTGCATAAGTGTCCTCTTAAAGAAGTTGGAACTCTTTAAGAATTTGAGAACCTACCTTTGTAATAAATTACCATGTTTTGATGTTTTAAAAAACCACTATAATTTGGCTTTTGCTTTCCAGCAATAATCCTTGTGCCATAATGAAATATATGAGTATTACATTTTATTCAACATTTTTTTTCTGTAGATACAACAACACTGAAAGTGTTTGACATTATTCAGGTTTTGAAATACTGTATGTCTATTGTATAACTTACAACCTTACCAAAGCCCAAACCCAAACATTTGTTTCTTCAAATCGACAAAAAAAAACCCTCAAGAGTTCCAAGACATTTTCCCCATTTTAGCCCCATGGTTTTGACATAATAAAAGAGCTGGAAGAGGTACAAAGACTTAAGGATAATGTGGATAAGGTGTATTGTAAGGTAGGCTGCACATGTGTTCTAGTCCCAGAATGGCAGATAGCTACGGATTGGTAAGATATTTGCTGCTTTTGGTATGACTCTAATATGGTTTGAAGTAGCATAATTTCCAGCGTGTCACTGATATTACTTGATGATTGATGTATATTTATACTGCTTGCCTTCACATTGGTTGAACTGTGAAGTGTGTAGCCTGGACTTCTGCTTTAAGTGGAAGTCCTGTACTAGTAGTTTATATATGGCTGCAATGATATCTACACTGGATGCTGATATAGGCCCTGATATGGTAAAAAAAGACCTTGTTAAGTAGTTTTAATATGGGGCTGCACTGTAGACCCCCCCCCCCCTTCCCCCCTTCCGATAGCTAAACCACATTCAATCATTCCTTGAGATTACTCACTGCCTGGAGTATAGAACATCCCCCACATGTGAACAAATGTCAATATCAGAATATAACAGCTCTTACACAGGGTTCCCTGTCACTTTAACATGGAAAACCATTACTTGCTTGATAGTGATTTTGTAACTAACATAGTTAACTTAATAAAAAGAAGTCTGCAATGACTGTTTGCCAGTTTCAGCCTGCTGTTTGTATTGAGTACAAGCATGTCTTATTTGGAATTTTTGACCAAGAAAATTTCTTTTTAAGTGAGGATGTGCTTGTTGTGCATAGTTATTAGTTTCCTTTGTAAATAATCAATGCATTGTAATTTGTAAATTATGTAAAACATCACCATACAACTATGAATCAAGAATTATCAAAGTCTTAAAGAAAATACTGTGTATGATATTGGCAGTAATGACAAAAAGATATGATGGCAAAAAGATGAAATGACAAAAAGTTAAGACATACAATTACACAAAGCGTGTGACCATTTGCCAGAGTTATGGGATGAACTATCCAAACCAGTGCAACACACTGACCCAGTGATAAGCTTTGCTGTGCATGCAGACAAGTTTTTGTTCATGCATGCAGTTGCTTTAATTGAGGGTACAAATAACATGTCAAGTAACACTGTTTGTGATCTAGTTCAGAATTATTTTCTTTTTCACAGTGTAAATTTTATATCAAGAAGACTTACAAATACCATTACAGAGGGTAGACGGGGGTTGTTATCAGCTTGTTTTGTATAGGTATTATATGTAACAAACAACAGTCAATACGAAATAAAAAAACATGCAGACCATAACAGATCATAGGCCAGGTTCCATAATGCTCCAGGAGAAGTCTGCTCCCCTCTGCAGACATGATAACTCAGCATGGGTGACATAACTTTGACTACGTTGTTTCAGATCAAGTTGTTCTGTGTGCATCCAATGCAGAAGAAGCAGATGGAGACCAAGCTAGAGGTCCACAAAGACAAAACATTGAAGGAGGCCACAGAAATGGCTTGGAAGGTAATAGCAGACTTTTTTCTCTGTCTTGTAACTGGTTATGAAAATGAACATTCAGTGACTATGATAAAAGCTTTTTATGCAGGAATTGTTATGCAGATTTGCAGCATAATTTAGTTTGTTTGTATGATTAAGTCTTATTTATAGTATCATTGCATTGTTCAGAAAATTTAACAAAACTTAATTAACTCTTTTGCTCAGTTAATGGAGCTAGAGGAGTTAGTCCCACTTGACTGTGTCCGTTTGGTGAAGTATGATGAGTTCCACGACTCCCTGGAGAAGTCATTTGAGGGGGAAGAGGACACCCCCATGAGCACACTGCTGGGAGGGGTGAAGACAACTTATATGTTTGACTTGCTTTTGGAGACCAAGAGACCTGATCAGGAGTTCCAAGCTTACAAACCTGGAGGTCAGTTCACTGTTGTTTTCACAGTACATTTTTTCTGTTTTAAATTTATGTTAATTCTGTATGTAACTGAATCTTGGAAGGGAATGTGATTGTTTATGGCACTGGATATTTCAACAGCACATTATAAATTTATTTAACAGTAATTTTTTTTTTTTACTTGACCTACTTATCTCTTAACTAGGTGTGACTGTGAAGGTATATCAGGTTCACCTTGATACTGAGACCATTGATGCTCCCATCAGTGTGAGAGCCTACCTCAACCAAACTGTCTCTGAGTTTAAGAACATTGTAGCACAGGTATTTGCATATAAATAAATAAATAGTTAAATAAATAACCTTTCTTCTTTCTAGGCCACATGTCCAGTTACAAGTTGACTTTGATATGAACAAAAAATTCAAACAATTCAGTTGAATTTCAGTGTCATTTGGCTATCAAAGATATACTTTGTATGCATTGCAAAACTTTGAAAGTGCACCAATTGCTAATCAACAACTAAAGATACTCAGTGAAAACATTTAACAACCAAGATATGTTTAAAGTTGGAGTGCAGTTTTAGCTGATTCCTGATGTTTTCTCTCCCAGGCTCTGGACATCAATGCCACCAATATGCGCTGTGTATTTGAACGGTTCTACAGTGACTTGCGCTTCTTAGCTGTTCCCAACAAAACACTGAAGGCGGAGGGGTTTTTCAAAAGTAACAAGGTAAAGCGATAAAAGCATATTATCTTGACTTACATCAAGTACAAAAAATATAATGAATTTGAGAATTACAAACCATATTTCAACTAAATCAGGTGTGCACAGTCATTATGGCAATATCTCTGTTGTCATTCTTTACTTAAACATAGATCAATAACACTTCCAACTTAACTTTTCCACATCTCTTTACATATTTTCTTAAAGGTGTTTGATCTGCACATGTTGATTTCATGCTGCTCAGATCTGATACATTTCATTGCTGTTTGGTCAGTACTAATTGATATCTGTCTTATTGTAGGTTTTTGTGGAGAGTGCTAGCTCACCAGAAGAACAAGAGGATCCATCCACTGTATTTTCACAATCCAAACTCTTCAAGATTTTAGACCGCTATGAAAATACCATAAGGCTGAATATTACCTTACCTACAGAGGCTGAAGGTAGG